>NW_025334160.1:0-95000 GCF_014858855.1 Bufo gargarizans | reverse complement strand
TTAATATTCGAAATTATGAATATACACTCACCTAAAGAATTATTAGGACCACCATACTAATACGGTGTTGGACCCCCTTCTGCCTTCAGAACTGCCTTAATTCTACGTGGCATTGATCCCACAAGGCGCTGATGGCATCTTTAGAAATGTTGGCCCATATTGATAGGAGAGCATCTTGCAGTTGATGGAGATTTGAGGGATGCACATCCAGGGCACGAAGCTCCCGTTCCACCACATCCCAAAGATGCTCTATTGGGTTGAGATCTGGTGACTGTGGGGCCATTTTAGTGCAGTGAACTCATTGTCATGTTCAAGAAACCAATTTGAAATGATTGGAGCTTTGTGACATGGTGCATTATCCTGCTGGAAGTAGCCATCAGAGGACGGGTACATGGTGGTCATGAAGGGATGGACATGGTCAGAAACAATGCTCAGGTAGCCCGTGGCATTTAAACGATGGCCAGTTGGCACTAAGGGGCCTAAAGTGTGCCCAGAAAACACCCCCCACACCATTACACCACCACCTCCAGCCTGCACAGTGGTAACAAGGCATGATGGATACATGTTCTCATTCTGTTTACGCCAAATTCGGACTCTACCATTTGAATGTCTCAACAGAAACCGAGACTCATCAGACCAGGCAACATTTTTTCAGTCTTCAACAGTCCAATTTTGGTGGAGCTCGAGCAAATTGTAGCCTCTTTTTCCTATTTGTAGTGGAGATGAGTGGTACCCGGTGGGGTCTTCTGCTGTTGTAGCCCATCCGCCTCAAGGTTGTGCGTGTTGTGGCTTCACAAATGCTTTGCTGCAGACCTCGGGTGTAACGAGTGATTATTTCAGTCAACGTTGCTCTTCTATCAGCTTGAATCAGTCGCCCATTCTCCTCTGACCTCCAGCATCAACAAGGCATTCTCGCCCACAGGACGGCCGCATACTGGAGGTTTTTCCCTTTTCACACCATTCTTTGTAAACCCTAGAAATGGTTGTGCGTGAAAATCCCAGTAACTGAGCAGATTGTGAAATACTCAGACCGGCCCGTCTGGCACCAACAACCATGCCACGCTCAAAATGGCTTAAATCACCTTTCTTTCCCATTCTGACATTCAGTTTGGAGTTCAGGAGATTGTCTTGACCAGGACCACAACCCGACATGCATCGAAGCAACTGCCATGTGATTGGTTGACTAGATAATCGCATTAATGAGAAATAGAACAGGTGTTCCGAATAATTCTTTAGGTGAGTGTATATCACTATATTCGAATATTCGCGCCCAACACTAGTAAGACCACACATGGAGGACTGTGTACAGTTCTGGGCTCCTGTGAACAAGGTAGACATAGCAGAGCTGGAAAGGGTTCAGAGGAGGGCAACTAAAGTAATAACTGGAATGGGCGGACTACAGGTCCCAGAAAGATGATCAAAATTAAGGTTATTCACTTTAGAAAAAAAGAGGGGAGATCTAATAACTATGTATAAATATATCCGGGGTCAGTACAGAGATCACTCCCATCATCTATTTATCCCCAGGACTGTGACTGTGACGAGGGGACATCCTCTGCGTCTGGAGGTAAGAAGGTTTGTACACAAACATAGAAGGGGATTCTTTACTTTAAGAGCAGTGAGACTGCGGACTCTTTACTGTAGGAGCAGTGAGACTATGGACTCTATACTGTAAGAGCAGTGAGACTATGGACTCTATACTGTAAGAGCAGTGAGACTATGGACTCTATACTGTAAGAGCGGTGAGACTATGGACTCTATACTGTTAGAGCAGTGAGACTATGGACTCTATACTGTAAGAGCAGTGAGACTATGGACTCTATACTGTAAGAGTAGTAAGACTGTGGACTCTTTACTGTAAGAGTAGTAAGACTGTGGACTCTATACTGTAAGAGCAGTGAGACTATGGACTCTATACTGTAAGAGCGGTGAGACTATGGACTCTGTACTGTAAGAGCAGTGAGACTATGGACTCTATACTGTAAGAGCAGTGAGACTATGGACTCTATACTGTAAGAGCAGTGAGACTATGGACTCTTTACTGTAAGAGCGGTGAGACTATGGACTCTTTACTGTAAGAGCGGTGAGACTATGGACTCTTTACTGTAAGAGCAGTGAGACTATGGACTCTTTACTGTAAGAGCAGTGAGACTATGGACTCTATACTGTAAGAGCGGTGAGACTATGGACTCTGTACTGTAAGAGCGGTGAGACTATGGACTCTATACTGTAAGAGCGGTGAGACTATGGACTCTTTACTGTAAGAGCAGTGAGACTATGGACTCTTTACTGTAAGAGCAGTGAGACTATGGACTCTTTACTGTAAGAGCAGTGAGACTATGGACTCTATACTGTAAGAGCAGTGAGACTATGGACTCTTTACTGTAAGAGCAGCGAGACTGTGGGCTCTATACTGTAAGAGCAGTGAGACTATGGACTCTTTACTGTAAGAGCAGTGAGACTATGGACTCTTTACTGTAAGAGCAGTGAGACTATGGACTCTATACTGTAAGAGCAGTGAGACTATGGACTCTTTACGGTAAGAGCAGTGAGACTATGGACTCTATACTGTAAGAGCGGTGAGACTATGGACTCTTTACTGTAAGAGCGGTGAGACTATGGACTCTTTACTGTAAGAGCAGTGAGACTATGGACTCTTTACTGTAAGAGCGGTGAGACTATGGACTCTATACTGTAAGAGCGGTGAGACTATGGACTCTGTACTGTAAGAGCGGTGAGACTATGGACTCTATACTGTAAGAGCAGTGAGACTATGGACTCTGTACTGTAAGAGCAGTGAGACTATGGACTCTGTACTGTAAGAGCAGTGAGACTGTGGACTCTGTACTGTAAGAGCAGTGAGACTGTGGACTCTGTACTGTAAGAGCAGTGAGACTATGGACTCTTTACTGTAAGAGCAGTGAGACTATGGACTCTGTACTGTAAGAGCAGTGAGACTATGGACTCTATACTGTAAGAGCAGTGAGACTATGGACTCTATACTGTAAGAGCAGTGAGACTATGGACTCTTTACTGTAAGAGCAGTGAGACTATGGACTCTTTACTGTAAGAGCAGTGAGACTATGGACTCTGTACTGTAAGAGCAGTGAGACTATGGACTCTATACTGTAAGAGCAGTGAGACTATGGACTCTGTACTGTAAGAGCAGTGAGGACTATGGACTCTATACTGTAAGAGCGGTGAGACTATGGACTCTTTACTGTAAGAGCAGTGAGACTATGGACTCTTTACTGTAAGAGCAGTGAGACTATGGACTCTTACTGTAAGAGCAGTGAGACTATGGACTCTATACTGTAAGAGCAGTGAGACTATGGACTCTTTACTGTAAGAGCAGCGAGACTGTGGGCTCTATACTGTAAGAGCAGTGAGACTATGGACTCTTTACTGTAAGAGCAGTGAGACTATGGACTCTTTACGGTAAGAGCGGTGAGACTATGGACTCTCTGCCTGAGGAGGTGGTGATGGTGAGTTCACTATAAGAGCTCAGGAGGGGCCTGGATGTATTTCTGGAGTGTAATAATATTACAGGCTATAGCTACTAGAGAGGGGTCGTTGATCCAGGGAGTTATTCTGATTGGAGTCAGGAAGGAATTTTTTTCCCTAAAGTGAGGAACATTGACTTCTGCATTTGTTTCGTTGCTGGTGACAGTGACACGACCTCTGCTACATCTCCTGTATAACTAGAAAATAGAAATCGAGGGGCACTCCATATAAGGGAACAGAAGACGGTAGTAGAGATTAATATTTAATCTATTATAGACATAGCATCAGACAGAATAAAAGACATCCATATAAAATAACAAATATCTATAAAATCTATATATAAACACAAGTCCAAAGATCAGGGTCCTAGAGAAACACTGGATGGTGGTAGAGGTTCAAGAGTTCATAAATGTGAACACTCCCCACAATAGATCAGTCCCAGCAGGTGCAAATCCACCTAAATACGGCTCCAAATGGCAGTGTCTGCAGCATCAAATAGCAGGTATAACACACCCTCCAACTGCAGCTTTCAGTATAGGAGGGCAAAATTGCTTCCAATCCTAGGGAGAGTCTCTTTTCGTGTGTTTGTAACAAAATGTATCAAAGCGTCTCTTACCCTCTGCCTGGATTCAATGCGATGAGTCAAAGACAGCCGATCACAGCTCAACGCGGCGTCCCACGTGCTATGGAGTCTGAACGTGACGTCTCACGTGACTCCACGGCTGAGGCAAAGGTTGACCTACTTGTTTTATCCTGGTAAGCGCCACCTCAATAGAAGATTCGCTGTGCAGATCACCCCGACCGACGATGTTTCTTCTCGGTCACTTGTAATTACTTGGGGGGAAGTTTACTCACTGTCCTAACAAGCCCAAACGCGTTTCAGGGAATACACCCCTTCCTCAGTGATCTCCTGTATAACGTTTGCACTTCCTAACTATCAGTGACCTTCTGTTAAATTTATTTGCGTATACACCTACAAAACCTGCGCTACTGTACGTGTGCTGACATACTTGCAAGCATATAAAGTTGCAAGAAAAAGTATGTGAACCCTTCGGAATGAGATGGATTTCTGCACAAATTGGTCATAAAATGTGATCTGATCTTCATCTCAGTCACAACAATAGACAATCACAGTCGGCTTAACCTAATAACACACAAAGAGTTAAATGTTACCATGTTTTTATTGCACGCACCGTGTAACCATTCACAGTGCAGGTGGGGAAAGTATGTGAACCCCTGGATTTAATAACTGGTTGAACCTCCTTTGGCAGTAATAACTTCCACCAAACGTTCCCTGTAGTTGCAGATCAGACGGGCACAACGGTCAGGAGTAATTCTTGGCCATTCCTCTTTACAGAACGGTTTCAGTTCAGCAATATTCTTGGGATGTCCGGTGGGAATCGCTTTCTTGAGGTCCTGCCACAGCATCTCCATCGGGTTGAGGTCAGGACTCTGACCGGGCCGCTCCAGAAGGCGGATTTTCTTCTGTTTAAGCCGTTCTGTTGTTGATTTACTTCTATGCTTTGGGTCGTTGTCCTGTTGCAGCACCCATCTTCCGTTGAGCGTCAGCTGGTGGACAGATGGCCTTAAGTTCTCCTGCAAAATGTCCTGATAAACTTGGGAATTCATTTTTCAATCCGTCCAGGCCCCTTGGCAATCCGTCCAGGCCCTGACGCAGCAAAGCAGCCCCAAACCATGATGCCCCCTCCACCATACTTTACAGTTGGGATGAGGTTTTGAGGTTGGTGTGCTGTGCCTCTTTTTCTCCACACATAGTGTTGTGTGTTTCTTCCAAACAACTCCACTTTGGTTTCATCTGTCCACAGAATATTTTGCCAGTTCTGCTGTGGAACATCCAGGTGCTCTTGTGCAAACTGTAAACGTGCAGCAATGTTTTCTTGGACAGCAGTGGCTTCCTCTGTGGTGGCCTCCCATGAAATCCATTCTTGTTTAGTGTTTTACGTATCGTAGATTCACTAACAGGGATGTCAGCATATGCCAGAGACTTTTGTAAGTCTTTAGCTGACACTCTAGGATTCTTCTTCCCCTCATTGAGCAGTCTGCGCTGTGCTCTTGCAGTCATCTTTACAGGACGGCCGCTCCTAGGGAGAGTAGCAGCAGTGCTGAACGTCCTCCATTTATAGACAATTTGTCTCACCGTGGACTGAGGAACAGCAAGGCTTTTGGAGATACTTTTATAACCCTTTCCAGCTTTATGCAAGTCAACAATTCTTAATCGTAGGTCTTCTGGGAGCTCTTTTGTGCGAGGCATCATTCACATCAGGCAATGCTTCTTGTGAAAAGCAAACCCAGAACTGGTGTGTGTTTTATAGGGCAGGGCAGCTGTAACCAACACCTCCAATCTCATCTCATTGACTGGACTCCAGTTGGCCGACACCTCACTCCAATTAGCTCTTGGAGAGGTCATTAGTCTAGGGGTTCACATACTTTTTCCACCTGCGCTGTGAATGTTTACATGGTGTGTTCAATAAAAACATGGTAACATTTAACTCTTTGTGTGTTATTAGGTTAAGCCGACTGTGATTGTCTATTGTTGTGACTTAGATGAAGATCAGATCACATATTATGACCAATTTGTGCAGAAATCCATATCATTCCAAAGGGTTCACATACTTTTTCTTGCAACTGTATACCATTTAATATGCTCAAGGCGAGCAGTAAGGGACGGCGAAGTGGCCATGATACTGATTGTGCACGCAGAGGCCGTGGCCCCGGGCGCGGTGAAACTGCCCGCTGCCAGAGCACAAGAAACACATTTATCCACGATACCCAGCTTCATGTCCCAGTTTGCAGGGCGGCACAGGACACCACTCTTGAAGTCAGACCAGTGCAACCTAGTGGTCGGTTGGATTGCAGCAGATAATGCTTCCAGTCAGTTAAGCTCCACCCTGTCTTCCACCAAATCCAGTCTCAGTAGCCAGGGGTCTGGTCAACACAAGCCTCACCCTGATCCTCCTTCCTCCCACCATGGAGAGTCTTGGCAAACAAGTGATCCCACGCTCGGATATTCAGAGGAGCTTGTTTCATCGCCATTCCTTGATTTGGCCCTCTCGCCAAGCCCGATTGAAGAGGAGCATGAGATCTTGTGCACTGATTCCCAAACTCTTGAGCATCCACAGTCAGAAGAAGATAACTGTGGGGAATGGCAATTACTGTTTCACGAGGTGGATGATGATTATGAGAAGTTGCCAATAAGTCAACCACAATTAGTGTCTCTAGAGGTTGATGATGAGGATGAGACACAGTTGTCAATAGGTGAGGTTCTTGTTAGGTCAACAAGTCAGGAGGATGACCAGAGTGAGGAAGTGGAAGAGGAGGTGGTGGATGATGAAATCACTGACCCAACCTGGAAAGGTGGCAAGCCGAGCAAGAACAGCAGTACAGAGGGGGAGGGATCCGCAGCACCGCAACAGGCTGGAAGAGGAAGTGGGGTTGCAAAAGGGAGAAGGCGGGCCACACCAAACAGGCCCGCAACTGTGTCTCCCCCCCCCCCCCCCCCGAGCACCCCCTTACGGCAATCTCACTTGCCAAGGGGGTGATGTTCCGCAGTCTGGCGCTTTTTTTTTTAGGAAAGTGCGGACGATAAAAGAATTGTCATTTGCAACCTGTGCCGGACTAAAATGAGCCGGGGCGTGAACACTAGCAACGTCACCACCACCAGTGTGATCCGCCACATGGCATCAAAGCACCGTAATAGGTGGGCTGAATGCCTGGGTCCACAACCAGTGTCTGCGGATCACACTGCCTCCTCTTCCCCTGTGTTAAGTGCTGGCCAATACTCTGTCCAAGACGCAGGCCCAGATACCTCCCACCCTGCACCTGGACCTTCACAAGCACCGTCAGCTAGCACATTAACTTTTGTATCCCAGCGCAGTGTACAGATGTCCTTACCCCAGGCCTTTGAATAAAAGCGCAAATACCAGCCACCCACCCACATTCCATAGCACTAAATGCGCACCTTTCCAAATTGCTGGCCCTGGAAATGTTGCCATTTAGGCTTGTGGAGACTGAGGCCTTCCGCAGCCTGATGTTGGCGGCTGTCCCTCGTTACGCATTCCCCAGCCGCCACTATTTTTCCCGGTGTGCCATCCCCGCCTTACATCAGCATGTGTCCCGTAACATCACCCGTGCCCTGACCAACGCAGATATTGGGAAGGTCCACTTAACGACTGACACATGGACAAGTGCTTGTGGCCAGGGACGCTACATTTCCCTGACGGCACACTGGGTGAACGTTGTGGAGGCCGGGAGCGAGTCGTACCCTGGGATGGCACAGGTGCTACCGATGCCAAGGATTCAACCTCGGAATTCTCATCTTGCAGCAAAAGTCAGCCATCAGTCAGTAGCTGGAAGAAGTGTAGCACTCCAGTGGGGAAGCAGCAACAGGCCAGGCTGAAACTAATTTGCTTAGGTGACAAATAGAACACCGCCACAGAGCTGTGGCAGGAGATAAGGGACCAGACTGAGCTGTGGCTCTCGCCACTCAACCTACAACCAGGCATGGTTGTGTCTGATAATGGCCGTAAACTTGGTGGCGGCTTTGGAGCTTGGCAACCTGACACACTTACCATGCCTAGCCGACGTGTTAAACTTAGTGATTCAGCGGTGCACCGAGTGTGTGCCCATTTCCGAAAATCATCTACAGCTGCCGCCGGTCTTTCAACGCTGCAGCAGCACTTGCAATTGCCAGCTCATCGGCTGTTGTGCGACGTGTGCACTAGAGATGTTGCGAACATAAAATTTTCAGTTGGCGAACGCGAATTTCCGCGAATGTTCGCGAACAGGCGAACTGCCATAGACTTCAATAGGCAGGCAAATTTTAAGACCCACAGGGACTCTTTCTGGCCACAGTAGTGATGGAAAAGTTGTTTCAAGGGGACTAACACCTGGACTGTGGCATGCCGGAGGGGGATCCATGGCAAAACTCCCATGGAAAATTACATAGTTGACGCAGAGGGTTTTAATCCATAAAGGGCATAAATCACCTAACATTCCTAAATTGTTTGGAATAACGTGCTTTAAAACATCAGGTATGATGTTGTATCGATCAGGTAGTGTAAGGGTTACACCCGCTTCACAATGACAGACCAAACTATGACAGACCAAACTCCCCGTTTAACGCACCGCAAACAGTCCATTTGCACAAGGTTGGATACCAAGCTAGCCTTGTCCTCACTGACGTCATTGATGGTCTCTTCCTCCACCCAGCCACGTTCAACACCAAGGGTCCCCGAAAGGTGACAACAAGCCCCCTGGGACGCCTGCTGTGGTTGGTCTTCCACCTCCTCAAAGCCACCTTCCTCCCCTGACTCCTCTTCTTCAGACTCCTCTCTCTGCGTTGCCGCAGGTCCAGCAATCGACGACAAGGCTGCTTCTGGTGGTGATGGTGACCACAACTCTTCCTCTTCATGCTCATCTCCGGCCTGATCCAGCACTCTTCGCTTTATTGTGATACGCAAGCCCCTTCACCACAACAATGTAACTATCACGAAGGGGAATTTACACATGTATGTGCCTTTTTTTTTGTTTTGTTTTTGCATCCACAGTGCAGCACCAGAGGCCAGAAAAATTAGGCATGTACACATGCCTGAAAAATTAGGTATTTTTTAGTCAAATGTATCACCCACTGTCAGTCCCTTCGGGATTCATGCCTCATTCATCTTAATAAAGGTGAGGTAATCTAGACTTTTTTGACCGAGGCGACTTCTCTTCTCAGTGACAATACCTCCTGCTGCACTGAAGGTCCTTTCTGACAGGACACTTGAAGCGGGGCAGGCCAGAAGTTCTATCACAAACTGGGATAGTTCAGGCCACAGGTCAAGCCTGCACACCCAGTAGTCAAGGGGTTCATCGATCCTCAGAGTGTCGCTATCTGCAGTTAAGGCGAGGTAGTCTGCTACCTGTCGGTCGAGTCGTTCTCTGAGGGTGGACCCCGAAGGGCTGTGGCGATGTGTAGGACTTAAAAAGCTCTGCATGTCCTCCATCAACAACACATCTGTAAAGCGTCCTGTCCTTGCCTCCGTGGTCGTGGTAGGAGAAGGATTACTTTCACCTCTTCCCCTGTTAGATTCCCGTCGTGCTGTGACATCCTCCTTATACGCTGTGTAAAGCATATTTTTTAACTTGTTTTGGAACTGCTGCATCCTTTCCGACTTCCTGTAATTCGGTAACATTTCAGCCACTTTCTGCTTATACCAGGTGTAACAGAACTATGCCGCAGGTCTAGACTATTAATATGACCGAACGCAGTTGGAATATGCTGGGTGGGTTTCTATTGTCCCATTGTTCTATTGTGTGTTTAAATGGTGATGTCTGTCTGTTGCCGCAGGTCCGGCAAGCGATGATGACAAGGCTGTTTCTGGTGGTGATGGTGACCACAACTCTTTCTCTTCACGCTCATCTACAGCCTGATCCAGCACTCTTCGCAGGGCACGCTCCAGGAAGAAAACAAATGGGATGAGGTCGCTGATGGTGTCTTCGGTGTGACTGACTAGGTTTGTCACCTCCTCAAAAGGACGCATGAGCCTACAGTGTTTGCGCATGAGCGTCCAATAACGTGGCAAAAAAATACTCAGCTCTGCAGAGGCTGTCCTAGCACCCCGGTCATACAAATACTCGTTGATGGCTTTTTCTTGTTGGAGCAGGCTGTTGAACATTAGGAGTGTTGAATTCCAACGTGTCGGGCTGTCGTAAATCAAGCGCCTCACTGGCATGTTGTTTTGCCGCTGAATATCTGAAAAGTGCGCCATGGCCGTCTAGGAACGCCTGAAATGGCCACACACCTTCCTGGCCTGCTTGAGGATGTCCTGTAAGCCTGGGTACTTATTCACAAAGCGTTGTACGATCAGATTCAACACATGTGCCATGCACGGCACATGTGTCAACTTGCCCAAATTCAATGCTGCCAACAAATTGCTTCCATTGTCACACACCACTTTGCCGATCTCCAGTTGGTGCAGAGTCAGCCACTGATCCACCTGTGCGTTCAGGGCGGACAGGAGTGCTGGTCCGGTGTGGCTTTCTGCTTTCAAGCAAGTCAACCCCAAGACGGAGTGACGCTGTCGTATCCGGGATGTTGAATAGCCCCTGGGGGGGGGGGTGCAGTTGATGTGGAGCAAGACGCAGCAGCAGAAGAGGACTCAGCCGAGTAGGTTAGCGAAGAGGATGGAGTAGGAGAAGGTGGCAGCAGGCCTGCCTGCAAGTCGTGGCGGTGTCACCAACTCCTCTGCAGAGCCACGCATTCCATGCTTGGCAGCCGTCAGCAGGTTTACCCAATGCGCAGTGTACGTGATATACCTGCCCTGGCCGTGCTTTTCAGATCAGGTATCAGTGATCAGATGGACCCTTGCCCCAACACTGTGTGCCAGACATGCCATGACTTCCTTTTCCACAATAGAGTACAGGTTGGGGATTGCCTTTTGTGAAACAAGAATTTGTCCGGGTTCCTTCCACTGCGGTGTCCCAATAGCTACACATTTTTTGAAGGCCTCAGACTCCACCAGCTGGTATGGTAAAAGCTGGCGGGCTAAGAGTTCCAACAAGCCAGCTGTCAGACGCGGGCAAGGGGGTGACACTGTGACATTGGCTTCTTACGCTCAAACATTTCCTTGACAGACACCTGACTACTGGGCAGATGGAAAACATGTCTTAGCTTGTCACTGTGGAGTGATCAAGCTGGTAGACGATCATAAGGCGCATTACCACGACCCGGTACAGGATACAATAAAGTTTATTTTGAGACAACGCGTTTCGGGGTCTCGGCGGCCCCGGGGTCTCTGCCTGCGCGCCCTTTCTACACGTGCCGCACATAGGACTGTAGCGGTGAACCGCTACACTCACTCCAAGTGCAACAAGAACAAAATCAAAGTACGGACATGCGCCTTTTTTAGAAGAAACCAGGCAGTACACACCCAGCTGCACAAAAAACTAGGGTGACACAGACTTGATAAAGGGGCCGTCGAGACCCCGAAACGCTTTGTCTCAAAATAAACTTTATTGTATCCTGTACCGGGTCGTGGTAATACTTTATTGTATCCAGTACCGGGTCGTGGTAATGCGCCTTATGATCGTCTACCAGCTTGATCACTCCACAGTGACAAGCTAAGACATGTTTTCCAATATATACCCAAGTGGCGACTTGGCCTTCGTCCCAAGGGGCTTCTTGATGCATCTGGCAGCACCGACCTGCACCTTTTATACCTCACAGCTCACCTGCAATACGGTTGCACTTAACTTCAGGTGCAACCAGAACAGGTGAGTCTATCGTATCCACCAGCTCTTTGAAGGAAGCTGTTATACCTCGATTTACTTACCCTATGAGCGCCTTTCTCACTCTTTGGCTGTTACCTTACTGGGCAGATGAGATGGAACTGCTGAAGGTGAGAGGCGGAGTGGTGGGTGGTTGAGAGGGTGCAAGGAGGACAGCAGTGGTTGACGTGGCTGAAGATGCTGGACCAGGAGGAGGATGGGGGCTTTGAGCTTGTGTGCTGCTTGTACTCGTCATCATGTGTTGATCCCATAGGCGTTTGTGATGTGAGATCTTGTGCCTTCGCAAAGCAGTTGTACCGAGGTGGGTGTTGGATTTCCCATGACTCGGTTTCTTTTGGCACAGGTTGCAAATGGCATCGCTGTTATCAGACGCAGACACACACAAAAAATGCCACACTGCTGAGCTTTGCAATGACGGCATTCTGGTGGTGGCATGCGTTGATTGGCGTGTTGTCTGGCTGACCCCGGGTGCCGATACATGCTGTCTGACTGTGCCACTAGCTCCTTGCGATGACCTCCCCCTGCTTCCAACTCGTCTCCTCCTTCTCTCTGTCTTCCCATCTGAACTTTCCCCCTCTTCTTCTTCTCTTCGAGTGGGCACCCACGTGACATATCGTCATCATCAACCGCTTCACTTGTATCTGACACCTCAGCAAAGGAAGCAGCAGCGGGCACATCATCATCATCATCACACCGTACGTCCATGTGTGTAATGCTGCCTGACTGAGACATATCCCTGTTATCTACATCCTCTGGCAATAATGGTTGCGCATCACTAATTTCATCCAACTGATGTGTAAATAACTCCTCTGAGGGATCAAGTGAAGTGGCTGTGGTGGTGGTGTTGGTGGTGGCGGCGGGCGGGAGAGTGGTAACTTGAGGTGCCCGAAGCTGAGCTGGAGGAGGATGGTGCGTCAAGGTTCCGAGCGGAAGATTGGGTGTCCTGTGTAAGCCAGTCAACTATGTCCTCAGAACTTTTCGAGTTCAGGGTACGTGGCCTCTCAACACTGGGCATTATTCTAGGGCCAAAGGAAATCACAGCACCATGACCACGACGGCCCCTGCAGGGTGGCCTACCTCTGCCTGTCATTTTTTAGATTAGCGATACTATGCGTGCAAGCTACTGTGCCACCAGATATAAGTGGTGGGCACTGACAGTAGTGGGCACAGTACACACTGTGGGCCTGACACACGCTGGCAGGCAACTGCAATTATATTACAGAGAAGAAGAAAAAAAGCAGACTGATGTACTAGCCCTAAAAAGGGCTTTTCGGGGTGCTGTCAGGACGCTGTCCTTACAGCAGATCAGATGAGTCTTTCAGGACTGGAGTGAATACACCGGCCTAGCTATCGATTTCCCTATTGAATCAGCAGCAGCAGCACTGTCCCTCCTCTCACTAACACTGCAGCTTCCGAATGAATCTAAGATGGATGCTGTCCTTGCTTTTTAATAGGAGGTGGGAGGGTCTGGGAGGGACGGTTCGCTGCTGATTGGCTGGAATGTGTCTGCTGACTGTGAGGTACAGGGTCAAAGTTTGCTCAATGATGACAAATTGGGGGCGGACCAAACATCGCATAAGTTCGCCCGTCGCTGCCGCATAAGTTCGGGACATCTCTAGTGAGCACGCGCTGGAACTCCACGTTCCACATGTTGGCCAGGCTTTGTGAGCAGCAGAGGGCAGTAGTGGAATACCAGCTGCAACATGGTTGTCACCTTTCCAGTCAGCTTCCGCTCTTCACAAGCGAGGAGTGGGCATGGATGTCTGTAAGGTTTTACACAACTTTGAGGAATCAACACAGATGGTGAGCGGTGATGCCGCTATTATCAGCGTCACCAACCCCCTTCTATGTCTACTCAAACGCTCGCTGCTCACAATGAAGGCGGACGCTTTGCATGTGGAAGAGGTAAAAATCGGGTAAGACAGTACACATGGTGATAGCTAGACCACCCTCAGTTCGTCTTGTCAGCGTGAATTGGATGAGGAGGAGGAGGAGGAGCAGGAGACGGTTGCCTCCGCTACAGAGGGTAGTACCCACAGCAGGTTTTTTCCATCTGTTCAGCGTGGATGGGCCGAAGAGAATGAGGAGATTGAGAGTCATCCTCCTGATGAGGACAGCGAAGTCTTGTCTGTTGGGACTCTGGCACATATGGCTGCCTTCATGTTAGGCTGCCTTTCCCGCGACCCACGTGTTATACGCATTTTGGCAAACACAGATTACTGGTTGTTCACCCTTCTCGACCCCTGCTACAAAGAGAACTTCTCATCTCTCATTCCTGTGGTGGAGAGGACAAGCAAAATGGTGCAATACCAGAAGGTCCTTGTGGAAAAATTGCTCCAAAAATTTCCATCTGGCAACGCTGGCGGCAGAGTCTGTACTTCCTTAGCCAACCGAGGAGGAGAGACGAGGGGAACACACAGCAGTTCCTACAGAGGCAGGGCAACACTCTCCAAGGCCTGGGACAGTTTCATGACACCCCGCTAGCACTCTCACCCTGATGCGCGGCCTACTGTCACAAGGACGGAAACATTTTGGTAGATGGTGAAGGAGTACATAGCAGACCGTGTCAGCGGCCTCAGTGATCCCTCAGTGCCTTACAACTACTGGGTGTCCAAGCTGGACATGTGGCACGAACTGGCGCTCTACGCCTTGGAGGTGCTGCCCTGCCACCAGCGTTTTGTCTGAGCGGGTATTTAGTGCTGCTGGTGGCATTATAACAGATAAGCGTATCCGCCTGTCAACTGAAAATGCTGACAGGTTGAGGCCTCCGGCACACAAATTTTTTTTTCTTTTCCGTTTCATTTTTTGCATTCCGTATACAGACCATATATTCATTTCAATGGATCCGCAAAAAAAAAAAAAGGAAGGTAGTCTGTATGTCTTCCGTTTCCGTTCAAAGATAGAACATGTCCTATTATTGTCCGTATAACGGACAAGGATAGTCCCGTTCTATCAGGGGCTAGCTGTTCCGTTCCTAAAAAAAAACTTAATGCACACGGACGTCATCCGTATTTTTCGCGGATGTGTTTTTTTGTGGACCGCAAAATACAGAAAAATCCATATGATCGTGTGCAAGAGGCCTGACTCTTGTCAAAATGAACAAGGCCTGGATTGCCCCTGACTTCTCCACCCGAGGAAAGCGGCTGAACATAAAGGCTCTGTACATGTGTTGTTTATAATGTACTGAATACACTGTATTCCCTGCACCCCTTCCACCACAAACAGGGGATATGGTTCAATCTTCCTTTTCTCCTCCTCCTCCTCCTCCATGATATCACCATGCTTATTAGGCTGCCCTCGCTACTAATGTTTTAGAGGGTGAGACGCGAGCCAAGGGTGACACTTCCCCTAGCCCATACAGGCATCGACCACGGTCGCTCTTCATGCCTGTTACCTGAGGAATGGTCTATTTATTTGGACACCTCTGATCTTCAAGCAGTTTACCCTCCATTTGTATACCTGTCCCCTGATGAGTCCCGGGGAGGGACGAAACATGTCATGTTGGGACATGAGAAAGGCATATGCTTAGGGACTAGGCCCCGACAAGGGAAAGGTTTCAGACGGGGTCATCCCTATCGGGGCGGGTGCTCCATATTGCTGGGCAGGGACGGCTTAGCCCCTATCCCAACCAATTTTTAGGGCATCTATTTAGGCGCTATGTAGTTTTATGTCCCCGGAAGAATCGCAGCAGGTATACGGACGGCTGAAAGGTAGAAATCCATATAATCTCAATGAACTGGTAAGATTATTCCATTTATTAATGGCTACTGTTTATGTGTATTTCTAACACTTCTCTTTTTTTGTCATATGTTTGATATACTTTTTTTTACCGTTTATTGGAGTACTATGTGGGTTTATCCTTTTAATTAGTATCAGTAAAAGATATGTTTTAAACGTATTCAGCCTCATTTTTCTAAGGATTTGTCCTTTTCCTATGAACATGACGCCCTCCCCTCTTCAGAGCAGGTGAGGCCTGGTTTAATGCTCGGCTTCTCCTATTGACTTCCATTGCTCTGTAGAGCACCCGAGCAACACTAATAATGTAAAAACTAATTTAAAAAATATAGTTCAAATCAATCTCCTATCCCCAAAATAAAATAAAAAACATCATAGGCATCACCGCATTCCAAAACACCCGTGCTATTAAAATAAAATAAAAAATGGCGAATGGCGTAACAGACAAAATAATAGCCGACTCCCCTTTTTTTCATTGCTTATTCTCCCCCCCAAAAAATTAATAAAATACTGACCCGGAGAATGAATCATTATTGCGGCTACATGTACATTTTTTACCCATGGGTATTTAGACCATTATTATATTGAGCTGATTACCTGTGCTGCTTTTGTGTGGCCTCCTCTATCAGGGGTTATTTGGGGTGAGGGGATCTTTTGACCACCTCCCTTTTGTCTTCATCTTGTCTATATTTTATCAATGAAGATGTGTTACATATTATATGTGAATATTTTTTCATTATTATTGGGGGCTACTGGGTTGGTCATGATAGGAGTCCGGAGAATGAAGAGAACAGGTCCGTTTTATCTCATAGGGAACGCTGTAAAAACAAAACCCATAAACTATATAAATGTGGTATCTCTGTAATCGTACTGACCCGGAGAATGAAGAGAACAGGTCCGTTTTATCTCATAGGGAACGCTGTAAAAACAAAACCCATAAACTATATAAATGTGGTATCACTGTAATCGTACTGACCCGGAGAATGAAGAGAACAGGTCCGTTTTATCTCATAGGGAACGCTGTAAAAACAAAACCCATAAACTATATAAATGTGGTATCTCTGTAATCGTACTGACCCGGAGAATGAAGAGAACAGTCCGTTTTATCTCATAGGGAACGCTGTAAACACAAAACCCATAAACTATATAAATGTGGTATCACTGTAATCGTACTGACCGGAGAATGAAGAGTACAGGTCCGTTTTATCTCATAGGGAACGCTGTAAACACAAAACCCATAAACTATATAAATGTGGTATCTCTGTAATCGTACTGACCGGAGAATGAAGGGAACAGGTCCGTTTTATCTCATAGGGAACGCTGTAAACACAAAACCCATAAACTATATAAATGTGGTATCTCTGTAATCGTACTGACCCGGAGAATGAAGAGAACAGGTCAGTTTTATCTCATAGGGAACGCTGTAAAAACAAAACTCATAAACTATATAAATGTGTGTAGCGGAGAGCTGATATTCCACAGCCAATCTCCACCTAAGATCCCAGTGAGGCTCAGGAACAAGTATCATAAATCCATAGAGTAGTAATTCCAGCAGGCAAAATAGTCCAATAATATCCCAATGACTGGACGACACACAGCATCAGGAGCAGAACTCACTTTATTTGGACATGGCACACACTTTAAACCCCCCAACAGCCTTATTTACATACAATGGGGCACATAGATGACCATGGTACAAGGAAGGGTGGGGACAGACAATAGCAAGGGCTGATGGGAGATGGAGGAGGGACAGAGCAGCTAGATTACTGGTCTCCCAGTGTCCCTGAGACCACACGCTGCTGGGAAAAGAATGGGACAGGAAAAATAAAGGGGGAAGGGAGGAGGCACAGAAAAGCAATGCATCCAACACAGTAAACATTACAGTTTACAATACATAGCCATACAATCAACCGAATGTCGTCCTACATGATCCAAACAGGCCAGGCTAAATACAATCCGCTACACTGCTCCCCCTTGCCCACAAGCCGGCATACACAGTCTGATCCAGCATGGATCGGCTTGGGGATGTCCGGGTGCTCACGGATCATTTCTCCAAATCAGTTTGTCTCGACAACCCGTCAGCGTTTCCATTTTGTTTGCCCGGGCGGTACTGAATATTAAAGTCAAAAGGCTGCAGCGCCAAACTCCAGCGCAGCAGCCTGGCATTGTCCCCAGCCACCCGGTTCAGCCATACTAACGGGTTGTGATCCGTGAGCAGGGAAAAGGCCTGTCCATATAAATACGGCTGTAACTTCTTTAGGGCCCACACCACAGCCAGGCATTCCTTCTCGATGGCGGCGTAGCTTACTTCTCTGGGTAACAGTTTGCGACTGATGTAAGCCACGGGGTGTTCTCCGCCATCGGCCCCAACTTGGCTCAGCACTGCCCCCAATCCAAACATAGAAGCGTCTGTGTGAACAAGAAAACGTTTAGTTGGATTGGGAGCTGCCAAGACAGGGGCATTAATAAGTGCATTTTTCAGATGTTGGAAGGCCTGCTCACACTCCGGGGTCCAGGTTACTTGGCGGGGAAGGTTCTTACGGGTCAGGTCAGTAAGGGGTTTGGCCAGGGCGCTATAATTGGGGACAAACTTTCTGTAATATCCTGCGGTCCCTAGAAATGCCAACACCTGAGTCTTAGTCCTAGGGGTAGGCCATTGGGCTACAGCCTCTACTTTGGCTGGTTCTGGCTTCTGTTTCCCACAACCCACTCGATGGCCCAGGTACTGCACCTCGGCCATTCCTATACTGCATTTGGCCGGTTTCAACGTCAAACCGGCCTCCCTAATCCTGTCTAGAACCGCTCCTATATGGGTTAAGTGCTCCTGCCAGGTATTGCTAAAAATTGCAATATCGTCGAGGTAGGCACAGGTGTAGTCCTGGAACCCATCTAGAAGTCGGTCCACCATCCGCTGGAACGTAGCCGGAGCGTTTTTCATCCCAAATGGCATAACCTTAAAGTGGTATAGGCCGAATGGGGTGACAAAGGCAGACTTAGGGATGGCGTCCGGAGCATCTGCCAGTACCCCTTACACAGATCAATAGTAGTGAGGTATTGGCCTCTGGCCATCCGGTCTAGCAGTTCATCTATCCTGGGCATCGGATAAGCGTCTGATACAGTCTTTTCATTCAACCTCCGGTAGTCTACGCAGAAGCGGGTTGTACCGTCCCGCTTTGGTACGAGGACTACCGGAGATGCCCATGGGCTGTCTGAGGGCTCAATCACCCCCAGCTGGAGCATCTCGTCGATCTCCTTACGCATATTCTCTCGCACCGCTTCAGGGATGCGGTACGGGGTCTGGCGCATGGGTAGTTGCCCTGGGGTTTCTACTCTGTGAGTGGCCAGAGGAGTGTACCCAGGCACATTGGAGAAGGTCTCCTGCTTCTCTCTTAGCAGCTGTTGTACCTCGGTACGTTCCTGTGGGCTCAGCCGGTCCCCCAGTACAACTTCTCCTAAATCCCCAGACAGCTGACCGTCCCCCAGTAGATCCGGCAGGGGAAGACTGTCAAACTCTTCAGAGCTGGGTGCACAAATAGCGGTCACCTCTTCTGAGCGTTCCTGGTAGGGCTTCATCATGTTCACATGGAGCATTCGTCGCCCTCCGGTCCCTGCGCAGGGGCCAATTATATAAGTGGTGTCACATCTCTGTTCCACTACTTTATAAGGGCCCTGCCAGGCGGCCTGTAACTTATCATGTCGGACAGGTTTCAAAATTAAAACTTTCTGCCCAACCTGGAAGCTACGGTCCCTGGCGCCCCGATCGTACCATGTGCGCTGGCGCGTCTGAGCCGCCTGGAGGTTTTCCTTTACCGTCTTGGTTAGAGCTTCCAAGCGATCTCGGAGCGCCAACACATATGGTACAATGGGGGTGCCGTCTGCGCTCCTGTCTCCCTCCCAATGCTCCCTAATTAAGTCCAGCGGTCCCCTTACTCTCCTCCCGAACAACAATTCGAATGGGGAGAATCCTGTGGATTCCTGCGGCACCTCCCGGTAAGCAAAGAGGAGGTGAGGCAGGAATCGTTCCCAGTCTCGGTGGGTCTCAGCAAAGGTTCGGAGCATTTGTTTTAAGGTGCCATTGAACCGCTCGCAGAGCCCGTTGGTCTGAGGATGGTAGGGGGCACTGATTATAGGTCTGATTTTGCAAAATTTCCAGAGGTGCTGGGTGACCTCTGCAGTGAATTGAGTACCCTGATCCGAAATGATCTCCCTGGGTAATCCCATCCGGGAGAAAATCTGCATCAGGGCCTCTGCCACGGTTTCTGCGTGGATGTTTGTCAAGGCTACGGCCTCTGGGTAGCGAGTGGCGTAATCCACCACCGTCAAAATATACCTCTTGCCAGAGGGGGTAGGTTTCCGGAGGGGACCTACTATATCTACGGCTATTCTATGGAACGGTTCCTCAATTATAGGTAGCGGGTGTAACTTTGCTTTCCGCCGGTCCCCCCTCTTCCCTACCCTCTGGCACGTATCACAGGTGCTGCAATATTTGCGTACTCCCTGGCTAATTCCTGGCCAAAAGAAACTTTGGGTCAGCCGATATCTAGTACGACTGACCCCCAAATGTCCGGATAACGGAATATCGTGCGCTATCCGGAGCAGTTCGGCTCGGTACCTCTGTGGTACAACTAGCTGTCTCATAACGATCGGGTCTGACCCAGCTACCTGCTTGTCTGACTCCCTGTATAATAGCTGCCTATCCCATACAAATCTTTCCCCCTCCGCCCCCGGTTGGTCAGAGGTGACTTTGTCTCTATATACCTGTAGAGTAGGGTCAGTGATCACCTCTGCCGCAAATTCGTCAGGAGGGGCCCAAGGGACACAGTCTAGGGAAGGGGAAGGTTTTCTTACCTGGACCTCCGGCAGTGTGTTGTAGTCCTGGGTGCGGGCCTGTTGCCTTGTGACCACTGGATGTGCTTCCTCAGTGGTTGTGGTTTGTGGCTCAAATGCAGATGTGAGCTTTCCCAGGTCATTTCCCAGTATCACCTCTGCGGGTAATTGGGGCATCAACCCCACCTCCACAGTCCCTGACCCCGCACCCCAATGCAAATGAACCCTTGCTGTATTCAGCCGATATACGGCTCCCCCAGCAACCCTGACAGCCACAGTCTTATTGGTTTTAGCTTTGTCCGCGACCAAGTGGCTTTGGACAAAGGTTATGGTTGCTCCCGAATCTCTGAGTCCCTGCAAAGGTTTCCTCTCCAGGTATACTGTTTGCCTGTGGTGCTACCGATTATCCGCCTGTGCTTGTAGTGGGTTGGCTTCGTGGAGTACTTCCCACTGTTCTATAGTGGTGACTGGAACTGCAGAGCCATAAGCGGGGGGTGTCTCCTCCTGATAGTGGTGTGCTGCTGCTCTCGGTGGTGGTGGTGGTCCTGGTCGAATCCAGGTGGATCGGTCTCTAAGCTCCGGGCATTCCCGCTTGTAGTGTCCCCACCTCTGGCACTGGTGGCATTGCACAGAGGAGGGTGGGCGAAACCTCGGTTGATTCGCTGTAGGAGCTGGTGGGGGTAGCGGTCTCAGTGGTGTGTTGGTGCTAGCTGAAAATTGGTTTCCCCCTAGAGGTCGCACAGCTGGTTTAACACCCACGAGCTTGTGCTGCCTGCGGGCATCCATATAGTCATCAGCCTTTTTAGCTGCTTCTGTGATAGACGTGGGGTTACGGTCTCTCACCCATTCCTGCAGGTCTGCGGGTATCCCATCATAGAACTGTTCTAGTAGCAGCATTTGTAATAGGTCCTCCATGGACCGTGCCTGGTTTGCCTGTACCCATCCGAGGGCTGCCCTTTGTAAACGGCAAGCCCATTCTGCATGCGAGTCTTTTTCAGCTTTTTCCAATTCCCTGAACCGTCTCCGGTATGCCTCTGGTGTCATAGCATATCGGGCCAGGATAACCTCTTTGACACGGCTGTAATTCCTAATTTCCGTATCTGGTATCGTACGGTAGGCTTCAGCTGCCCTCCCAGTTAACCGTCCTGCTAAGATGGGTACCCAATCTTCCATATGTATTTTATGTAACGTGCATAGTCTTTCAAAGTCTTGGAGGAATGCATCTATATCTTCCTCCGCTTCTACATACATTTTAAATGCCTGGTATGGAATTTTTGGCTTACCCTCTTGCACCATAGACACTGCTGGGCTTGGTGTTTGTGGTCTCCTTTGCCGCGTTATAAATGCTTGAACCTCTGTCATTGTCTTGGAGATAATGTCCACTGGTGGGTTCTCCCCATAAAATGACAATCTGAATACAAGCTGCCTTTGGAACTCTGCTTGCTCTGTTCCGTCTGTCTCGTCCCTCTGTGCAGTGACCGAATCATCCTCTGCTCGGATTTCTGCCATTATTTCAGAGATAAGTGTTGCCTTTGTTTTGTTGCTGGCTGAAATACCTCTTGCTTCCAGAAGATCTTTAAGTGTGGATCGTTTTAAAGTGGAGTAATCAATCTCCATTAATCCTTGTTCCTCTGTGAGTCTGGATCCCAGCGCTGCCACCAATGTAGCGGAGAGCTGATATTCCACAGCCAATCTCCACCTAAGATCCCAGTGAGGCTCAGGAACAAGTATCATAAATCCATAGAGTAGTAATTCCAGCAGGCAAAATAGTCCAATAATATCCCAACAGCAATCCCAATGACTGGACGACACACAGCATCAGGAGCAGAACTCACTTTATTTGGACATGGCACACACTTTAAACCCCCCAACAGCCTTATTTACATACAATGGGGCACATAGATGACCATGGTACAAGGAAGGGTGGGGACAGACAATAGCAAGGGCTGATGGGAGATGGAGGAGGGACAGAGCAGCTAGATTACTGGTCTCCCAGTGTCCCTGAGACCACACCCTGCTGGGAAAAGAATGGGACAGGAAAAATAAAGGGGGAAGGGAGGAGGCACAGAAAAGCAATGCATCCAACACAGTAAACATTACAGTTTACAATACATAGCCATACAATCAACCGAATGTCGTCCTACATGATCCAAACAGGCCAGGCTAAATACAATCCGCTACAATGTGGTATCTCTGTAATCGTACTGACCGGAGAATGAAGAGAACAGGTCAGTTTTCTCTCATAGGGAACGCTGTAAAAACAAAACCCATAAACTATATAAATGTGGTATCTCTGTAATCGTACTGACCCGGAGAATGAAGAGAACAGGTCAGCTATATATCATAGAGAACACTGTAAAAACAAAACCCATAAAACTGTGACGGAATTACTTATTTTTTCCAAATCCACCTTATTTGAGATTTCTTTCCAGCTTCTCACTACATTGTATGCAATTGTGGCGAAACCAACCTCGCCACTGGGTTTTGGAGGGGGCTGGCTACTAGCCTCTTGCCCCAGGATTATGGGCCCTCTCATCAGCCAGGCCTCCGTTGTTCACAAAGGACTTGGACTAACTTGAACCCCTGGTCTAATTCGTGCCATTTTGGGATGTTAAATGTCTATGTGTACTGAAAAGGGTGGGACATTGTATACTTTGAGTAGGGAGGTCTGTTCCATTGTCTCTCTGTGTGTACTGGCGATGTCCTTTGTCCTGACAGATAATTGAATTACTTCTCAGTTGTCTCCAGGACAGAGGATATTGTGTATTCTCCTGCCTGTGATGATTGCACCAACCCAGTGTGAGGTAATTCTATCACGGGCAGAGGGGAGGATTTTGTGTGGGAGTGTCTGAGTGTATTGTACGTGGTTATTGGTTGTTTTTACTAAACCCTGTGGGTGGTGACCTTGTTGGAAGATGTGTATAAAATGCTTGTGTGTTAAAATAAAGGGGCTGCTTTATACCTTCATGAAGTTTTGGCTCATGTTTGGGGAATGTGATAACTACACTCTTGGGGATTGCTATATCACAATACTCCCCTGAGTATAAGCTCTTGTAAGAGCTTGTTCATGGTTCCTGCTCTCTGGATGTAGGAGAGGTTCACCCACTGGAGCCTGGAGCCTTGTTGTAGGTCCAGGGTGGGTAGGAGACGGTGAGACCTCAACCAAGCTTTGGCGGTTCATGGGGTCTGCAGTGCGTACGGTGTCAAGTGGAGTATTTGGAGTCCTCGGGAAGCACTAGGAGCATCTATCGATGGGGGTACCCGGTCGGGGTGCCAGGAGATCCGTTACAGTAATAATAAAATGGTGCCAAGAGAAAATACAACTTGTCTCACAAAAAACAAGCCCAATACATGTATGTGAATGGAAAAATAAAAAAGTTATGGCTCCAGGAAGGAGGTCCTGAAGGGGTTAAAGCAGGGGTGTCAAACTCAAATTCATCGGGGGCCGCATCAGCAGTTTGGTCACCCTCAAAGGGCCGGTTGTCTCTGTAGGATGTATACGGTTGTATACTGTATGGGGGCAGGGGCCACAGGGTGACGTTATACTGTATGGGGCACTAGGGCAGCCCCAAGGTGACGTTATACTGTATGGGGGCCACAAGGAGACGTTATACTGTATGGGGGCAACAAGGAGACGTTATACTGTATGGGGGCAACAGGGAGACATTATAGTTTATTTAAGTGCCACGTGCAGTGCAGATTGCAGGCAGGGCCAGAGCCTTAGAAGACAGACAGCACAACCTTTATTTCTGACACCCCTGCAGATGAGCGTTCCTCCCGGAGCCTGTCCACATCGCAGCTCCCGGCCTGACCTGCAAGCGCTGACTGGGGTCACATAGCATTATACTGATTTATGATGCTATGTAACCCTTACAGTTCTGGAATGTGTTGGATAACACTAACGGCATTATGCCAATGTTATCTAACACATTCCAGAACTGTAAGGGTTACATAGCATCATAAATCAGTATAATGCTATGTAACCCTTACAGTTCTGGAATGTGTTAGATAACATTGGCATAATGCCGTTAGTGTTATCCAACACATTCCAGAACTGTAAGGGTTACATAGCATCATAAATCAGTATAATGCTATGTGACCCCAGCTTGCAGGTCAGGCCGGGAGCTGCGATGTGGACAGGCTCCGGGAGGAACGCTCATCTGCAGGGGGCCGTGGGGTCTCTCACTCCTCTTCTCCCATCTTGGCCTGCAATTACTCAGTCTCTGGAGACGGTGTGCTGACTTACTGTGCGCTCCTGTGCTGGCAGGTGGGCGGAGACTTCGATACAGGAGCCGGGAGGAGCGGGGGCCGCCTGCAGGAAGTGATATGTACGGCACTCATATGCACGATACAGGGGCAGGCTGACATAGACGTAGGAGCGGTCAGCTGGCGGCTAGCATATGACCGCTCCTATTACTGCCCAACCGACATGTCCCTGCTACTTGCCCGCACAGGGCTAAACAACTGTTCAAACTACTTGCCCGGCGCCCGGAACTGCATGTCCCGGGCGTCGGGCGATAGGAATTCCACACCCCTAAAAGTGGAGGTTTCCTGTGTAGAATGGCCGGCGCCGCTAGAGGGCAGACGTTCTCTGGCTTGTAAGCTGCCGCGCATGCGCTGAAGAGGCGGCTTTCTTGTGTCAAAAAAAATAAAAAGCGAGAATAAAAAGGTGAAGGCTGGCGGCGGCTATGCGGGCCACATGACTAGGTCTGGCGGGCCGGATTCGGCCCTCGGGCCTTGTGTTTGACACCTGTGGGTTAAAGCATTATAGATCCTTCAAATTGAATGTCGGGACACCGCGCACATCCGCTAAAACTTCTATACACCAAGGTAAGGGGGTACTGTTTAAAGTCAAATTAGATCAGAGGATTTACCTTATTTTCTTTACGAGTCCTCCTCGCGGTTATTAGTGGGTCCGCTTTGGAAGTAAAGTTTTGTTATTTTTCTTATTCAGCGGGCTTCAGGGGTCTCCGCTGTTGATAGACAAAGTTCTTTAAGAGGTTTTTTTAGAAGTTTTTTTCCAAGCTCGCCCCGGCCGACTCACGCTCCTGAAGTGGAGCGGGTGACGTCACCAGAGCTACGGTTCCTATGAAGCACCAAAAAGGGGAGTTCTTCCAACGCGTTTCTAGCACTGCGGTGCTCTTCGTCAGGGATTCTTCTCGGTGCCATCCTTGTCTGTCTTTTATCAACTGCGGTCCTTGTCTGTTTTAACCCTTACCCTGCTGGAATGTATTTAATCAAACTCAAATAACTAAATTTCTTTGTTTAACCCCCTAGGTTCCATTGAGTCCTTATTGGAGATCCACTGTGTCTCCTTTTTTGACATATATTTAGTATAATCTCCTCCACGTATATCCGCCTTAACTATTTCAACCCCGTAAGAGGATGAGCCTTCAAATCTACCTCTACGTCGTTCAGTATAATGCCGGTATAGAGGGCGATCGTCCGTTTTCTCTTATATTATATAGGCGCTCGCTTATCCTCTTTTTCAATAACCTTTTAGTGCGCCTTATGTAGATCTTCTGGCATTCTATGGCCTAGATAACCCCTTTTGTATTACAGGATATAAGATCTTTCATTAGAACTTTCTATGTGCCCCTTTTATTCTCTAGATCTGCCGTCTGCCCGCGTCCAGCGCACTTCTTACAAGGATAGAAGCCTAGAAGTGGACTCTGGTTGTTTCCTATTGGGTATTGCTGCGCATTATGTCTCCAATATTAGCTGCTCTCCTATATACAAATGCTGGTGCCTCCCTTTGTCTTCCCTCAGTCCGTCCCAATGTCTGCCACTATTTTCCTGGACAGATGCATTTGAGAATTAGATGGACTTCTGATTGGTGGTATTTCTTTATTCCCATACTTATCTCCTCTATTCCCTTTTATCCCTATTCTGTCCCCCAATAGTTGTGCTCTTTCCAACACCCTCATTTCCCCCTTCCGCACTATTAGTTTATTCATTTCATAACTTGTGTCCTCAAATTTATTCTGCAATTTATCAGCCTCCTTATCATATTCTGCGACATCTTCTTGGGATGTTATCTCCACCGGGGGAGAGGACCGCTAGTTCTTGACATGTAGCTATTGGAATCCGTTGGTTTTTCGTAGCTTTTTGTAAAACTTTTATTATTTTAGCGGATCACATCGTCCTCTCAGAGGTCGGGTGCCGGGAATGCGAGTCACAGAATTCCTTCCCCCACGCCGGCCGAACTGCTGAGAGCGCCGCTGCAAGCAGGTATCGGTTCATGCTGGGGCGGGCGGCCGCGGACGCAGATTTAGAAGTGGTCAGCGCACATGACCGCTTCTATGACGTCACAAAATACTGCAGTATTTAGGAAACAGCAATATCACCATATCGCTGGTTTTTTTATACCGCGGTATATCGTCCAACCCTCGGCTGGATATCCTCTTGTGGTGGCGGTCATACAGAGGCTGGATATCCTCCTGTGGTGGTGGTGGTCATATAGATGGATATCCTCCTGTGGTCATACAGAGGCTGTATATCCTCCTGTGGTGACGGTCATACAGATGCTGGATATCCTCCTGTGGTGGCGGTCATACAGATGCTGGATATCCTCCTGTGGTGGCGGTCATACAGATGCTGGATATCCTCCTGTGGTGACGGTCATACAGATGCTGGATATCCTCCTGTGGTGGCGGTCATACAGCGGTTGGATGTCCTCCTGTGGTGGCGGTCATACAGCGGTTGGATGTCCTCCTGTGGTGGCTGTCCTATAGGTGCTGGATATCCTCCTGTGATGGTGGTCATATAGCTGTTGGATATCCTCTTGCGGTCATTCCAAGCTCTTCCATCTTGGAGCCGTACTTCAGACAAGGTGGTTGTCAGCTACTGTACATGGGAAATCATTGCCCCATCCAGTCCAAGATATTCTTAATGGAGGAGATCTGGGGATGACCCTGAACAGCATGTTGTGTAGAGCAGACAGTGTGTGACGGTATTATTTTGTTGGAACACCACTTATCCTGAGTCAAAACAGACGGTAGCACTGGATCCATGATGTTCTGGACATACTGAAGGCTGGGTTATGTTCCCTCCACCAATACCAGATGGGAACGGCCATAGTAGATAATGGGACCCCCCCACCATGACACCTGGTGCTGGTTCTGTGTGTCTCCGCACTATAGATGGTGGCAGTAGATGCTCTCCAGTTCTCCTGTAAATTTAAGGTTCCTTGGATATGCAGGAAGGCTGACATAGCCATACATCTACGTATGCCATGTTCCTGGGGTAAAAGGGATGTAGACCTGCAGTTGTATGCCTTTACAGACATTACTATAAAATAAATACCGTGCACTACCTTCCCGGCCATCACTACTGGGAAGAGTCCACATTCAAGTATCAATGTATCTAACAAGATAACCTCGCCATTGAATTCTCCTCTGCGATCTCTATGTATCTATGTAATAGGAGCCACTGCTGAAACAAAAAGATTCCCAACATGTCTTCCCTCCTAGATATTCCACCATCACCTGTGAGCAGTATTATAGCAAAGTGGAAGAAACCACAGCCACGCAGTGGAGACCACGTAAAGTTAGAGTGCGGTCACGGACTGCCGACTCCATTCCTGCAGAGTCTGGTCCTCCTGTGCCATTAAAATCAGCACAAAAACTGCTGTGCCGGGGCTTCATGGCACGGGTGTCCATGGCCGCTGCATGCCAGCCTTCCATCACCAAGCACAAAGCCAAGTGTCAGATGGATGGTGTCAAGCATGGGTGTCAAACATGCGGCCCGGCAAAGATGCAGCATCGCAGACTGCTATGTATGAGCCGGGAAGGAGGAGGGGCTGGAGTCCGTAACTAGGGGCGGGGCCCGTGCAGTCACTGTACTCTTACACCGGGCCCCGCCGCTCACCAAAGTATTTATAAATGTGAATCCTTATCCTGTTATTAAGTTGAACTAACGCTGCCCTCTCCCATGTTCCCCCTGTATCCCCACAGCACTTACGAACACGCTTCCATAGCAGGCAGAGAGGACAGCAGCAGTAACGTCACTCACTGACGTCGAGCGCCTGCTCCGCCCACTTTATGAATGGAGCAGGCGCTCGACGTCAGTGAGTGACGTTACTGCTGCTGTCCTCTCTGCCTGCTATGGAAGCGTGTTCGTAAGTGCTGTGGGGATACAGGGGGAACATGGGAGAGGGCAGCGTTAGTTCAACTTAATAACAGGATAAGGATTCACATTTATAAATACTTCGGTGAGCAGAGGGCCGGTGTATTGGGGGACACTGTTATGAGGGGGATCTGTGGATGACATAGCAGTGTCATCCACAGATCCCCCCCATAACAGTTCCATCCACAGATCCCCCCACCTCATAACAATGCCATCCACAGATATCCCACCCCATAACAGTACCATCCACAGATATCCCACCCCATAACAATGACATCCACAGATCCCCCATAACAGCACCATCCACAGATCTCCCCACCCCATAACAATGCCATCCACAGATCCCCCCACCCCATAACAATGCCATCCACAGATCCCCCCACCCCATAACAATGCCATCCACAGATCCCCCATAACAGTGTCATCCACAGGTCCCCCATAACCGCGCCGTCCACAGGTCCCCCATAACAGCGCCGTCCACAGGTCCCCCATAACAGCGCCATCCACAGGTCCCCCATAACAGCGCCATCCACAGGTCCCCCATAACAGCGCCATCCACAGGTCCCCCATAACAGCGCCATCCACAGGTCCCCCATAATAGTGTCACGCACAGACCACCATTAATTCAAAGCCCACCAAAACTTTTGGTTAAAAATATTTTTTTCTTATTTTCCTCAAAAACCTAGGCGCGTCTTATAGTGAAGTTTAATATTTGTGTGTATATATATATATATATATATAATAATCATTCCTCCTTGGTGGTTTTATCGTGAATACATTTTCACTTTTTGATATTTCTTGATTTATTACCTAGTTGCCACGTCGGCTTGGTCTTGCGGTTTAGCTGGTTTCCTAGTAACCACAATATTTTTGCGAGCATCATTACGTCATAACGACACCTGCGGCTTCCCGTTGCCGTTTTTTTTTTTTTTTGATGCGGCCCACATAAACTTAAATTTTGTTTTTTTGGCCCATGTTAGTCTTTGAGTTTGACATGCTTGGTGTAAAGCACACCACCCCTGGACTCTGGACCAGTGAACACATCGTCTGTGCGGTGATCAATCACACTTCACTATCTGGTGGTCTGATGGACGAGTCTCGGTTTCGTGAATGCCAGGAGAAAGTTACTGCCTGCTTTGGTGGAAAGATAAAGCAATGGTGGGGGGAGGGGGTCATCTGCTTAGTACCAGTGAGAAATCTTAATGCTTCAGCAGACAAGACATTGTGGAAAAGAGCTTTGCCGGAACAGTTTGGGGAAGGCTCTTTTGTGTTCCAGAATGAATGACCTAGAACATAAAGCAATCTCCATAAAGACATGCTTGGCTTTGGGGTGGAAGACCTTGACACACAGAGCCCTGAACTCAATCCCATCCAACACCTTTGGGATTAACTAGAATGGAAATAGAGAGCCAGGTTTTCTCATCCAAAATCAGTGTCTGACCTGATAAATGTTCTTCTGGATGAATGGGCAAAAATTTCCACATGTCCACTGCAAGAGCTTGTAGAAAGTCTTCCCAGAAGAGTAGAAGCCGTTTGGCTGCAAAGCGGAGACCGACTCCATATAAATGCCTATGGATGTAGAATGGGAGATCAAGGCTCCTGTAGGTGGAAGGTGCAGGTGCCCCCATACTCTGCTCCGAACGGTGGCTTTTTGTAGAAATTATAGAAAATCACATTTCCTGCTTAAAAGAAAATAAGATGACGGAAATTCAACTAAAAATACAACATATTTTACATGCGTGACTGGAAAAGTGATCAGGGATCAATATATTTCCCTTAGGCCTCTTTCACACGGGCGTCAGTTTTTTTGCCCGGATAAGAGCCGGGTGCGTTGCGGGAAAATGCGCGATTTTTTCTGCGCGAGTGCAAAACATTGTCATGCGTTGCACTCGCGTGAGAAAAATCGCGCATGTTTGGTACCCAAACCCGAACTTCTTCATAGAAGTTCGGGCTTGTGATTGATGTTCTGAAGATTGTATTATTTTCCCTTATAACATGGTTATAAGGGAAAATAATAGCATTCTGAATACAGAATGCATAGTAAACCAGCGCTAGAGGGGTTAAAAAAATAAAATAATTTAACTCGCCTTAGTCCACTTGCTCGCGAAGCTGGCATCTCCTTGTGCCTCCTCTGCGCTGAAGTTGAACAGGACCTGGGGTGAGCTGCTCCATTAAATATCGGTTAAGGACCTTCGATGACGTCACTCCGGTCATCACATGGTACGTCACATGATCTTTTACCATGGTGATTCACCATGGTAATTCACCATGGTAAAAGACCATGTGATGACCGGAGTGACGTCATCGAAGGTCCTTAACCGATATTTAATGCAGCAGCTCACCCCAGGTCCTGTTCAGCGCAGAGGAGACACAAGGAGATGCCGGCTTCGTGAGCAAGTGGACTAAGGCGAGTTAAATTATTTTTTATTTTTTTTAACCCCTCTAGCGCTGGTTTACTATGCATTCTGTATTCAGAATGCTATTATTTTCCCTTATAACCATGTTATAAGGGAAAATAATAATGATCGGGTCTCCATCCCGATCGTCTCCTAGCAACCGTGCGTGCAAATCGCACCGCATCCGTACTTGCTTGCGGATGCCATCCGATTTTCACACACCCCATTCACTTCTATGGGGCCTGCGTCACGTCAGAATCGGACAATATAGAGCATGCTGCGATTTCAACTGAACGCACAAGTGATGCGTTAAAAACATCGCTCATGTGCACAGCCCCATAGAAATGAATGGGTCAGGATTTAGTGCGGGTGCCATACGTTCGCCGCACAGATCGCACCCACACGGAAAACTCGCCCGTGTGAAAGGGGCCTAAGAGTTCTCTCATACGTGTACTATGCTCCATGTAGTATAGATCTCTTCCAGGGAAAGCTGAGGATTCCTAGCAAAAAGTAATTTTTGGAATGTTTGAACGATGGGCAGCTTGGTAGTGGGTCAATTATTCCCTTCCTGGCCAGTACAATTATCCCAGTATCGTACAGCTATGGCACCCTGATAGAAGCTGTACCCGCCCTATCAGCTACTGGGGTCTGGTGGTCCCTGATAGCCGGACCCCTGCTACATGCGCCGGCATTGGTGAAAACACTGATGCCGTCGCATTAACCCTTGCACTGCCGTAGTCAGCGCTGACTGCAGCACGTTCGGTAAAAACTAGGGCTCTCGGAACTTGCAACACAAAAACAATATTTTATTTTGTTCAAAAAGGCTTTCACTGTGTAAAACTTAACAAAAAAAATAAAATGATAGACATATTAGACATCGCCGCATCCGTAACAACCTGATCTATAAAAATATCACATTATACGCCCCCTCAGGTAAATGCTGTAAAAAAGTAAAATAAAATAATAAATCTATGCCAAAACAGCCATTTTTATCACCTTGCCTCACAAAAAGTCTAATACCAAGCGATCAAAGTCTTAGGTACCCCAAAAATGGTACCAATGGAAACATCACCTCATCCCGCAAGAAATTAGCCCCACATAAGACAATCACTAAAAAAATAAAAAACAATCCATCAAAATCTGCGCTGCAGAAGCCATATGGCGCTCCTTCCCTTCCGAGTCCTGCCATGCGCCCCCACAGCAGTTTACCACCACATATGGGGAGTTGCCGTATTTAGGAGAAAGTGGGTAACAAATTATGGGGTGATTTTTCTCCCGTTACCCCTTGTGAAAATGGAAAATTTGGGGCTAAAGCAACATTTTCTTGGAAGAAATTAAACTTTTCATTTACACAGCCAAGTGTTTCCAAATTCTGTAAAACGCTTAGGGGTCAAAGTGCTCAGTGCCTCCCTAAATATATTCTTTATTTTGCTGTTAACCCTTGCTGTGTTGCAAGAGAAAATTGATTAACAAAAAAAATAAAAAATCTAGCAAAAAAAGTTACATTTAGAAATTTCACCTCCATTTTCCTTTAATTCTTGTGGAACACCTCAAGGGTTAACAGTTTGAAACATCAGTTTTAAATAATTTGAGGGTCGTAGTTTCTAAAATGGGGTCATTATGGGTAGGTTCCATTACATAAGCCCCACAAAATCACTTTATAACTGAATTTGTGCTTTAAAAAAAATATGGTTTTGGAAATTTTGTAAAAAATTTGAAAAATGGCTTCTAAACTTCTAGCATCCTAAAAAAATAAAATTACATTTACAAACTGATGCCAACATAAAAGCAGACATATGGGGAATGATAACTGATAGTAATTCCAAATTTGGGATTATTTTATAAATAGAGATGAAATATATTGACTCAAATTAACCACCGTCATGAAGTACAATGTGTCAAGAGGAAATAATCTCAAAATGGCTTGGATACGTAAAAAGCGTTCCAAAATTATTACCACATAAAGGGACACGTCAGATTAGCAAAAAACGGCCTGGGATTTAAGGTGAAAAGTGGCTCGGTAGTGAAGGGGTTAATGCAATTGTGTGGCGGGTGCCAAGCCGCTTGTATAGTCAGGAAGACTGGTATGTGTAGTTCGCACTCGGCCAGGCAGTGGTTGATTGGAGTTTTGGGCCCAGTGTGGACACTGCGGTAAAGACCAGTAAAGCCGAGCTGCAGCCTCCATCATCATCATCCCCTGGTTTATACTGCGCTTCCATCACTTCGCTCATGTCTGGTCCTTCTGGATGTTTGCTTCCATTACTCAGGGTTGAGGAACACTCTGTATAAATGAGCGACCAGCTGCGCCCAGGAAGGAAGCATTGGGTGTCCCTGGCAATGGATGCACTACTTCCCCCAACATCACACAGCCAAGCAGTAGGCAGGTAGATGAGGGATGGGCACCGCTCGATACCGAATTCTGTGCCGCACAGGGACGAGCTTCACCAGAAAAACTACTGGAAATCTGAAAGAGCAAAACTATTTTATTTAATTGAGGTAATCATGCAGTGAGCAGTGCGGCCACAGGGGGGCGGCATTACAGCATCGGCCCACTGCAGAGCAAGCCACGGTCCTGGGAGAAGCAGTGATCAGAGACATCGCGGGGGATGCCTGCTGCCTTCACTGGAGCGAAGCCATCAGCACATGGGGCTGAGGACGCTGGTGGTTGATGACTGGTGCCGGCCATGGAGCATTTCTGGATGTCGACCATCAAATGACTGAGGAATGAAGACTGAACCGTAAAATCGGGGACCTCATCTAGTATCCAGCGGTGCTCCTAGATCATACACCGCGCTAAGTTCACAAGCACAATACTGCAAGTTTCTCCTAGAAGGAAGCGGCTTGCATTGTCCAGAGCAGATCCGGAGGGGGTTTGGTCCAGTATCTCCTTACCCATGCAATACAGACACAGCCGATGTCTGCAAGGAGAATGTTTGAAGTTATATACAGTGCCATCACAGGCCAGCCCGTCATCCCACCGAGGCAGGAGAGGACACCCAGGCCTGAGCAATTCACATTGAGGGCTATGAAATGACTAGTGTCTCATGTGCCACAGAGGAGCAACAGCTACAAACCAAAGAACGGGCAAGAAGGGTCCGGCGAGAAATGTGGAGGCCGCTGGTCCGGTAAAGGGGTCCAGTACAGTGACTGCAGGAGAAGCTGCTTACAGGTAACATTAGCAGGAACATTCACAGGGAACCACGGGGGGAGCGGAGGAGGATCCGGGATATGGTCTGGAACCGGTGTGCTGCCACACGCTGCTCACTCCTTCGCCTTGCCGATTATAGCCAGGATGTAGAGGAAGATATTAATGATATCTGTGTACAAGTTGAGGGCTGCAAACACATACTCCTCAGGGCTGAGAGACAACTGCTTGTTCCCCAGGATCATCTGCGTGTCCACTGCCAGGAACTAGACAGGAAACACAAGGGAGAAACCGTCAGAAAAACCGAAAGGAGAAAGTGGAAGGAAACAAAAAAAAAACGAAGGAGAAGAAAGCAGAAGGAAAGGACTCAGAAAAACTAAGAAGGAGAAGAAAGCAGAAGGAAAGGACTCAGAAAAACTAAGGAGAAGAAAGCAGAAGGAAAGACTCAGAAAATCTAAGAAGGAGAAGAAAGCAGAAGGAAAGGACTCAGAAAAACTAAGAAGGAGAAGAAAGCAGAAGGAAAGACTCAGAAAAACTAAGAAGGAGAAGAAAGCAGAAGGAAAGGACTCAGAAAAACTAAGAAGGAGAAGAAAGCAGAAGGAAAGGACTCAGAAAAACTAAGAAGGAGAAGAAAGCAGAAGGAAAGGACTCAGAAAAACTAAGAAGGAGAAGAAAGCAGAAGGAAAGACTCAGAAAAACTAAGAAAAGAGAAGCAGAAGAAAGCAGATGAAAAAAAAATATATAAATAAAAATAAAAAAAAAGGTTCAGAAATTATGAGCGTAGCAGGAAACTGAGGAGTGCGGACAGTGTGCCTCGTGGAGCCTTCCTCCAGGCTGGCGTGTGCGTCCCTCCAGGATGCATGGAGAAGGTTTAGCCCCCCATTTACTTTCTGGGGCGGCTGCTCCTCACTGATCCCAGTACATCATGTCTTCCAGTTATTGGGGGGGGGGGGGGGGGCAGATTATAACTAATCCCTGGGGGCCGCACATAACGAGGGGCTCCTCGCCCATCATCAGTGGGGGTCAGTGCCTCCCCCTCCAGGGGTCATCCTCGCCCTGCGCACCTCCAGAGGTGTAGATAATACCAGGACTAACCCCCGTGAACAGTAGAGCGTCCCCCAGAGGTGTAGATACTACCAGGACTAACCCCCATGAAGAGTAGAGTGTCCCCCAGAGGTGTAGATACTACCAGGACTTACACAAGTAAAGAGCAGTGCCCCCAGAGAGGCATAGACAATCTCCAGGATCTTGTTGCGGATGAAGATGCAGAGTATGGAGAAGATGATGAGGACCACGAGGCTGACCATCAGGACCCCCATGCAGGACGTGAAGTCGTATTTCGTCTGTGGACACGAAGGGTAAACTGTTATACAGACACTTCATGACATGTTGGGTATTCTAGTTCATAGTGGACATGCTGCTCCTCCATGATGGAGACAGGACAATGGGGTGGAGGCCATGGTCACTACGGTACATGGGGTACATTGACCTCAGGACTACTCACCTGCATGGAGAACAGGACCACAGTGAAGCAGACCGCGACTGTAATCCCCATCGCCATGATGACGGCATCTGTGTCATAGAAGCTGGCGATCATCCCGACCATGTAGGAGAGGCTGAGCGTCAGGATGGACTGTGACGGGAGACAGAGCGTTAGACCGAGCCACCACAAGGTCCACCCACGACAGACAACCGAACACTTACCAGGGCCACAAGGTTCCATGGGTGGCGGCGGCGGAAATCTCCACAGCAGCTGAGAGTGATGAGGGAGACGAAGAAGATGGCGTAGGAAAGGTAGTAGGTCCAGGTGTTCCTCTTGACGTAAACCCGGACACTCTCCACAAAGGTGAAAACCGCGACAAAAGCAAAGGTGACGAGGAGCTGAGCCGTGAGAACGAGGAAGACCTGAAAAGACAAGCAAGTGTCACCTCCAGATGCCCCGCCAACACTCCCCAGGGGGCCCCAAATTTTAAGAGAGCCCGTCCCCCCCAGGGGGCCCCAAATTCTAAGAGATAGCCCCCCCAGGGGGCCCCAATTCTACAGGACGGTAGGTGATATAGAGTTTGGACTCCGTGTCAGCGCCGCCCAAAGTATTAGTATATGCAATGATTTGGACCCTCCCCATCTGGGGGCCCCACAGTGCTATATGAACACTAACCTTACGGATGAATGCTCGCCGAATGTTCTTATCATCCCAGCGGCTGATGGGAAAGTCCTGGTTGTCACTGTATGATGGCAGTCCCTCCTCGTGATACGTGGTGCTATGTATGGGGGAACCAAAGTCTGGGGGAGCAAAATATCATTATAAGAGACCTGCTGAGAGGACAGCCTCCCTCCCCCGCAGCCCTGTTACTCACCGCTCTGCTCCGAGGGGTAACCACCTGGTCCATATGGAGGCTGCTGGTATGGCTGGCCAGGATATGGGGCTCCTGGATAGGGCCCCTGGTTGTAAGCAGGAGGATACGGAGGCTGCCCCATAGGTGGTTGAGTGGGGTACGGCATAGTATTCGGGTATGGCACCTCCATAGGATAGGGGGCAGTATTGGGGTACGGGGGCGGTCCATAGCCTGGGGCTGGAACTGGACCTGGTCCTACAGGATATGGGGGATTAGAGTAGGGGTCCTCACTAACCAGGAAGCTCTTCTCATGTGACATCCTGATATCCAATAGTAACAGCACCTGAAACACAGGGAATGATCGCCAGGACATTACATACATGAAAGTGCAACACTAAGTGCACTTATCAAATTATACCAGAACTGAACCAGAAGGGACCAAAGGGAACTACAGACACATTCACTGTAAACAATGTTCCTGGTTCTCACGATCTTCACTCACCCTAAAAGACCCCCAAACCCCTGCACCCAGCAAAGAACTATTTAGATCTTTCTCCATCTTACCCACCCATCTATCCTCCTCCTCAGATCTGTTCCTTAGCAGAAAAGCTTCTCTCTCACACAACCACCTCATGCCCTCTCCTCCTCCCCCCTAAAGCTTACTGCTTACTGCTATCAGCTGGCGATAGATCTTCAAATCCTGGCCCTCCTCAGAAGATCCCCAATATCAGATCTACCTCCCACCACCGACCTCCTTATACAACCTTCTGCAACCCCTTAAACTTGAAAACCATCCACCATGACTCCTGCTCTCCCCCTGACCCCCTTGCAGAAACATGGTTGAACACTCGCTCTGTTTGCAACAAACTCTCCTACATTCACAACCTTTTTCATCTCTTGCAAACTTTCCTTTCTGGGTTTAACAGAAACATGGCCGACACTAGGGCTGAAAAGATTATCGATTAAATCAAGTAACACACAAAAAAATAATAATATATATATGTGTTAGTGCCATGTGACCATGGAGCGCGAGTGAAGCACTTGCTATTACTCACACTCCGTAGTCTCCGTTGGCCGGCACCGCGCTGTATCCTGACGCACACACATCATCAGGATGTAGGGCACGTGAGCGCACACTATGATCTGACACTGACGTGAAGAAGATTAAACTGTGGTGTGTCGGCGGCGTCCCTACAGGAGGGGGACTCACAGGGCGCTGGGAGGGGGGAACCTGAGGGCACTGAGGAATGATGGCGGGGGGGGGGGGGGGGGTCTTCTCTGTTGCCTTACTCTACACTGAACTATGTGTGAATTACTACTGCTATACTACGGCGATTACAATAGAAGACTACATGTCGTACTAGGGTTGTTGCGGGTATCGAAATTTCGATACCCAATCGATACTTTTGTCCCGGTATCGATACGATACCGGGATTTCCGTTTTTTCGATACTGGGCTGCGCTTCTGCGCAGTCTAGTATCTCTGAACATGAGCGCGCCGCTATCGGCGCGCTCATGTTCTCTCAGCAGCACGGGGAGAAGGAAGCTGTCCTCCTCCTCCTCCCTCCCCCTGTGCTGCTGCCACCAATGAGAGGGGCGGAGGAGGGGCGGGGGCACTGCGCCACCAATGAGAAGAGAGGGGCGGAGGAGGGGCGGGCGCACTGCGCCACCAATGATAGGACTATTCCCACACAGAGCGGCGCCCAGCGATGTCTCAGCACTCACCATTAGTCCTGGGCGCCGCTCCGTTCGCCCACAGTGCCCCATTACTGTCTCCTCTCCTGCTCCACATGCTGCTGATTACTATCGAAACGATGGGGAGGAGACATCAGCTTCACTAGTGGGCGTTCCTTCTCCCTGCGCTGTGATTGGACAGCGCTAAAGCCAGTGAGAAGGAACGCCCACTAGTGAAGCTGATGTCTCCTCCCATCGCTCCGATAGTAATCAGCAGCATGTGGAGCAGGAGAGGAGGACTAATGGTGAGTGCTGGGACATCGCTGGGCGCCGCTCTGTGTGGCCTGATAGTGAAAGTCTGGACTCATATACAGTAGTCAGTCAGTCTTTAACACATAACACAGGAGGCGGGTGCTGGCAGCAGAATCGCATTGCCGGCACCCTGCCCCTGACAGGGAGCTGCGATCAGCGGCAGTTAACCCCTCAGGGGTCAACTGCCGCTGATCTGCCAGTACCCGCCTCCTGTATAAAGGGGTAATTATCATTGCTGGTGCAGTGTGCCCCCCCGTCAACCCCCCATCCCATTAAAATCATTGGTGGCACAGTGCGCCGGCCCCTCTCAACCCCCCAGTATTAGAATCATTGGTGGCAGTGGCCACAGGGACCTCTCCCCTCCCCCTCATTGGTGGTGCAGTGGCAGCTTCTGATCGGAGCCCCAGCTGTGTAATCCTGGGGCTCCGATCAGTTACCATGGCAGCCAGGACGCTACAGAAGCACAAGGCACAGAGCAGCAGGGACAGTGTGAAGTCCTATTCACCCTGATAGAGCTCTAACAGGCTGAATAGGAAAAGGGATGAAAGATCCCAGGTTCTAGCCCCTAAGGGGGGAAATAGTTATTAAATAAAAAGTGTAAAAAAAAATAATAATAATAAGTTAAAAAAAAAAACACCAGAATATGAAGTATAAATCACCCCCTTTTCCCAATTTCACATATAAAATATATAAATAATAAACATATTACATATCGCCACGTCAGAAAAGTCCAAACTATTAAAATATATAAAAAAAAAAAATCTAGGTGGTGAATGCCGGAACAGAAAAAAAAAAAAAAAAAAACTGCACGATTCGCCATTTTTAAAAATGCGGAATGCACGTGGCTTTTTTGGTTTATTTTTTACGCGTGGTATCGAATGGTATCGAGTATCGCAATACTTTTTCATGGTATCGAAACCGAATCAAAAATTTGGTATCCGCCAGGTTTATTTAGGCACAAAGGTTTGCACAGCAGAAAACAAACAAAACAAAGTAAATCCTTGCGTCCGGCGCTAAGCTATACAGTCGTGTCCTGACTATACGGTGCGGGGCTGCTCCCCAACATCCACAACACAAATGGTAAAGCAAACCTTTTGTTTTTCCCGCATCCAAACATAGCTCTCTCTTCAGCAACACAGGTTACAGTCCTGAGACTCAGCACAGGAGAGACCTGTTGTGCTCTCTTCCTGTTTATTTAAAGTCCACCTGGAGCGGCGTGTACTCCACTTGCCGGAATTACACGCCAGATCCGGAAAAGCGCAAGTGAACTGAAAGCACTTGAAGACCGATCAGTCTTCAAAATGCTTTCAGTGTTACTATGGCACCCAGGACGCTATTAAAGGCCTGGTTGCCATTGTAGTAGTGGGGAGCAGGGGAGCGGTATACTTACCGTCCGTGCGGCTCCCGGGGCGCTCCAGAATTACATCAGAGCGCCCCATGCGCATGGATGATGTGCCATGCGATCACGTGATCCATGCGCTTGGGGCGCCCTGATGTCACTCTGGAGCGCCCCGGGAGCCGCACGGACGGTAAGTATACTGCTCCCCACTACACTTTACCATGGCTGCCAGGACTTTAGCGTCCCGGCAGCCATGGTAACCATTCAGAAAAAGCTAAACGTCGGATCCGGCAATGCGCCGAAACGACATTTAGCTTAAGGCCGGATCCAGATCAATGCCTTTCAATGTGCAGGAATTGTTGTGCTTTTATTTCAGGTTCCACTCTTCAGAGGTTTGGATACTGTCTGATCTGTAGACAGCTCTCCATAATGCAGCAGGAAATTACCTTTTTGAAATATGAGATTTTTAAATTAAAGGGTTTCTACCACTTAGGTGTCACATATTTGGCTGTCAGACACTAGCGATCCGCTAGTGTCTGCTCTGGCCAACCATCCTAATATAATTGCTTTTGGGGCGGTGGTTTGGCTAAAAAAACTACTTTTATTAATATGCTAATGAGCCTCTAGGTGCTATGGGGGCGTCATTAGCACCTAGAGGCTCCGTCTACCTTCAGAAACGGCCGCCGCCGAGCGCGTCCCTCCAGCCCGCCCATCTCCTCCTGAATGCGATCCTCGTATGTATTCTGCGCATGCGCAGTGAATGTCTGATCGCTTCCTTGCTCAGACATCTCCACTGCGCCTGCGCGATGACGCCATAGTGCTCCGAGGACAGGCGCAGTGGAGATGTCTGAGCGGGGAAGCTGTCAGACATTTCCTGCGCATGCGCAGAATACATACGAGGATCGCATTCAGGAGGAGATGGGCGGGCTGGAGGGACGCGCTGGGGGCGGCAGTTTCTAAAGGTAGACGGAGCCTCTAGGTGCTAATGACGCCCCCATAGCACCTAGAGGCTCATTAGCATATTAATAAAAGTAGTTTTTTTAGCCAAACCACCGCCCCAAAAGCAATTGTATTAGAATGGTTGGCCAGAGCAGACACTAGCGGATCGCTAGTGTCTGACAGCCAAATATGTGACTCCTAAGTGGTAGAAACCCTTTAACTACTAAATAAACTCAGGCTGAGAACATTGCAATGCCACTGCCACAGAGGCCCCCTAGAAATGGAAGAAGGGTTACTGTAGGTTCTGGTAAACAGAGTTGTGGATAGAAGGCATGTCCCACAGTCTGTGGCTCTCTAACTCATTTGCAGCACTTTCAGAGTGCAAGAGCAACATGGAGGATGGCTCAAGCACAGTGGGTGAGAAACAATCATCTCCCATGCCTAAAGTATGTAAGACTGCAGCCAAAGACAAAAAGGAGAAGGTGAGGATTGATAGTAAGCAGCTGTTAGTGGGCGATTCCATCATAAGAGGTGTGAAGTTTGAGGAGAATGGTGTTGTGAGAGGTCTCCCTGGTGCTACCGCCAGCAGGGATAGACGACGGATCCTTAATATTGTTAGGCAAGCAAAGCAGGAAAAGGAGGTGGATGTTATTCTCCATCTTGGGACATACGATCTGGCTTGCAATGAGGTTTCAAAAGGTGAAAGAAGCTTTTCACACACTTGGAAAAGATATATGTTCTCTGCAGTTTTGCCTGTGCATAATCTTCAGCATGACAGGAAGATGCGCATTAAGGAATTCAATGTATGGCTTGGTGAATGGTGTCTGAACCAGGGGTTTGGCTTTGTGATTCATGTTGGCTCTGGTTGGAATGGAAAAGCACTGTACAAGAAAGATAGTTTGCATCTTTCTCTCAAGGGAACAAATGTCCTCGGTGAACAGTTCCAAGTATTTGCTAAGAAGCATTTAAACTAGGAAAGGGGGGCAAAAGAGTGATAATCCAGCAGTCCAACTGCCCCCCGGAACAATGCCAGAGGCGGCCAGTAGCACAAAGGTTAAGAAATGACAAGCCCAGAGTCTTGTCTACAAATGCTCGCAGTCTAGGGAATAAGATCAATGGACTTGAGGCTATAATGGCATCTGAGAATATAGATGTAGTGGCTGTTACTGAGACGTGGTTCAAGGGGAGTAATGACTGGGATATATCAATACCAGGGTTCTCTCTATACAGGAAAGACAGAGAAGGCAAGAAGGGGGAGGGGTGGCCCTGTATGTGAAAGATAGCATAAAATCTAATTTGATACAAGTTAGCGAGAACAATTTAGAGTCAGTTTGGGTTACCTTGCAGCTTGATAATCATAAGGTAACTTGTGTAGGTGTGATCTATAGGGCACCTGGCCAAATCAAAGAATTAGATGATCTACTAGTTGAGGAAATAGCTAAAATGACAATGAAGGGGGAAGTTATCATTATGGGAGACATCAATCTTCCAGATATAAACTGGAAAACCAAAATAGCTAGTTCTGCCAGGAGTACAGATATTCTAAACTCCCTACTGGGATTATCTCTACAGCAAGTAGTGGAGGAGCCAACCCGGAAGGAGGCCATTTTAGATTCAGTATTCACAAATGGGAATTTGGTATCCGATATTACTGTAGGGCAGGCATGTCCAAACTACGGCCCTCCAGCTGTTGCTAAACTACAATTCCCAGCATGCCCTAATAGCTGTAAGCTATCCAGGCATGCTGGGAGTTGTAGTTTAGCAGCAGCTGGAGGGCCGCAGTTTGGACATGACTGCTGTAGGGGAAAGCTTGGGATCTAGTGATCACCAGTCAGTGTGCTTTACTATAAGTACAGTGACTGAGTCACACCACACAAAAAAGTTTTAGATTTTAACAGACAAATTTGGAGGATAACAGACAAATTTGGAGGATAACAGACAAATTTGGAGGATAACAGACAAATTTGGAGGATAACAGACAAATTTGGAGGATAACAGACAAATTTGGAGGATAACAGACAAATTTGGAGGATAACAGACAAATTTGGAGGATAACAGACAAATTTGGAGGATAACAGACAAATTTGGAGGATAACAGACAAATTTGGAGGATAACAGACAAATTTATAAGATTAGGCAGAGAGAGGCCAAACAAGTTATAAGAGCTTCTAAAGCACAGGCAGAAGAGAAATGAGCTCAGGCAGGGAAAAAAGGCGATAAGAAATTTTTCAGATACATAAATGAAAAAAGGAAACTAAAACAAGGAATTACCAAATTAAAAACAAAAAGGAAGGTATATGGAAGAAGATAAAGAACTAGCTGACTGCCTCAATGAATACTTCTATTCAGTTTTTAAAGAGGAAAATGAAGGAGAAGGACCTCAGTTAGGAAAGAAGACGAATTAATCTTTTGATGCCTGTGTCTTTACAGAGGAAGAGGTTCTAAGTCAACTGTCTAAAATTACTACAAATAAGTCACAGGGGCCTGATGGGATACACCCAAAGCTATTAAAAGAGCTCAGCGGTGAACTAGCAAAACCAATAACAGATTTATTTAACCAATCACTGGCAACAGGAGTCGTCCCAGAAGATTGGAAATTAGCAAATGTTGTGCCCATTCACATGAAAGGTAATAGGGAGGAATCGGGCAACTATAGGCCAGTAAGCCTGACATCAATAGTGGGGAAATTAATGGAAACCATACTTAAGGAGAGGATTGTGGAACATCTAAAATCCCATGGATTCAAAGATGAAAAACAGCCTGGGTTTACTTCAGGGAGATCATGTCAAACTAATCTTATTGATTTTTTTTGATTGGGTGACTAAAATAATAGATGGCGGAGGTGCAGAAGACATCGCTTATCTGGACTTTAGTAAGGCTTTTGATACTGTCCCACATAGAAGGCTTATCGATAAAGTGCAGTCTTTGGGCTTGGACTCCCATATTGTTGAATGGATTAGGCAGTGGCTGAGGGACAGACAACAGAGGGTTGTAGTCAATGGAGTATATTCAGACCAAGGTCTTGTTACCAGTGGGGACCTCAGGGATCTGTTCTGGGACCCATATTGTTTAATATCTTTATCAGCGACATTGCAGAAGGCCTCGATGGTAAGGTGGGTCTTTTTGCTGATGACACAAAGATTTGTAACAGGGTTGATGTTCCTGGAGGGATACACCGAATGGAAAAGGATTTAGGAAAACTAGAGGAATGGTCAAATATCTGTCAACTAAAATGTAATGTTGATAAGTGCGAGATAATGCACCTGGGGGGTAAAAACCCAAGAGCAGAATATACAACCAGTGACAGTCCTGACCTCAGTGTCTGAGGAAAGGGATTTAGGGGTCATTATTTCAGAAGACTTAAAGGTAGGCAGACCATGTCATAGAGCAGCAGGAGATGCTAGCAGAATGCTGGGGTGTATAGGGAGAGGCATTACCAGTAGACAGAGGGGGGCGCTCATGCCGCTCTACAGAGCACTAGTGAGACCTCATCTGGAGTATTGTGCGCAGTACTGGAGACCATATCTCCAGAAGGATACTGATACTTTGGAGAGAGTTCAGAGAAGATCTACTAAACTGGTACATGGATTGCAGGATAAAACTTACCAGGAAAGATGAAAGGACCTTAACATGTAGAGCTTGGAAGAAAGACGAGACGGAGGGGAGATGAGAGAGACTGCTAAATACATAAAGGGAATCAACAAGGTAAAAGAGGAGGGAATATTTACAAGAAGAAAAACTGCTACAAGAGGACATTGTGTTAAATTAGAGGGGCAAAGGTTTAACAGTAATATCAGGAAGTATTACTTTACTGAGAGAGTAGTGGATGCAGGGAATAGCCTTCCTGCAGAAGTGGTAGCTGCAAATACAGTGGAGGAGTTTAAGCATGCATGGGATAGGCATAAGGCTATCCTTCATATAAGATAGGGCCGGGGGCTATCCATAGTATTCAGTATATTGGGCAGACTAGATGGGCCAAATGGGTCTTATCTGCCGACACATTCTATGTTTCTATAAAAATTGTGGATTCTTTACTTGTTTTACTGTCATTTTTTATTCTCTTCGGGGTCTGGAGGCTGCGATGCTCCGGCCGCTGGGACCCTAGGACAGCGGGCGTCCCCTTCTCTGTCTAATCTCTCAGGTGCCATAGTCACTACGGACGTCTCAGACCCCGGTGTCTGCGGTATTATAGCAGTCCTTGCAGGGCGAGATTAGCCGAATGCAAGGACACCCTTCACACAGTGATCTTTCCATATGCAAATAAGCAATCAAGTGTCCTGAGGGCGGGCCCAAGCCACTCCCTCTGCCAGTCCCTCCCTCAATCAATGGCCCTGTCAATCAAGGAGTAGGAAGGCCTAACAGAGGAAGCATGGGTAAGGAAGTGGCTTGGGCCCACCTTCAAGAAGCTTAACTGATTATTTGCATATGGGGCTTCAGAGCTGTATTCGGCTGTTAGGTCCATCCATGGTCTGGAGTGGGGAGGTGGTGTTCAGATAAATTAGTTGGAGCTCCAGAGCTGTACTCTGCTGCAGCGATTCCTGACGTTCTCCTCTGACCCCCTTCATCCACAGGACCACCTGTCACTGGATGCTCTGCCTCGATCTCTGTTTACTCTCCACACAAGGTCGTCTGGCTCTGAAATCCAGGCCCCAATGACCACGTCTCATTCCAACTCGCTCCGACACCTGATCTTCCCTTATAATGAAGTCACCGAGCCTGATCTTTGGAAATTTTGTCACTGGTTTTATGCTGCACTTCAGGGTCCAATCCAATACCAAATTTTTGTTTAGACTGGTATAAAAGGTGCCAGAGGAGACACTGCTCATTGTTACGACTAAGAACTACTGTTCGAAACGCGTCAAGGTTGCTGCACTTGTGGGTGGATGTCCTGTTTATATGTCTACTGCCTGAATAAAAGACGAAGATTTTAGCTACCAAAATCGTGAGTGCTGGAATTTCATTGTGCTTTCATATCCAATCCAATACACCCGGGGCTGTGCTCCACCTCGAACCTTATACTGTGCATCATACTGTCCATTACACTCTCCCCCCCTCATCATCATCATACCATACATTACACTCTCCCCTCATCATCATCATCATCCCATCGTCCATTACACTCCCCCCTCATCATCATCATCATCATCATCCCACCATACATTACACTCCCCCCTCATCATCATAATCCCACCGTCCATTACACTTCCCCCTCATCATCATCCCACCGGCCATTACACTCCCCCCTCATCTTCATCCCACCGTCCATTACACTCCCCCCTCATCTTCATCCCACCGTCCATTACACTCCCCCCTCATCATCATAATCCCACCGTCCATTACACTTCCCCCTCATCATCATCCCACCGGCCATTACACTTCCCCCTCATCATCATCCCACCGGCCATTACACTCCCCCCTCATCTTCATCCCACCGTCCATTACACTCCCCCCTCATCATCATCCCACCGGCCATTACACTCCCCCCTCATCTTCATCCCACCGTCCATTACACTCCCCCCTCATCATCATCCCACCGGCCGTTACACTCCCCCCTCATCATCATCATACCATACATTAGACCCCCCCCCCCCATCATACATTACACACCCCCCCCCCCCCCCCCCCCCCCCATCATCCCACCGTACATTACATTCCACAACGCTCCAGATGGCAACCATTTTGCCAATGTGCCTTAAAACTTGCAGATGGCGACAAGACTTCTTAGCTTTGCCGACATTTGCGACAGGGCTGCCGCGCTGTAGCTGAATATTGCGGCGGGGCATGGGAGCCAATTATTCCTTGCCCCGCTCGGCAACACCGGGGAGAAGGAAGCAGTCTCTCTCTCACCCCCTCCTCCGTGTGCCACCAATTATGTTAAAGGAACACGGTCACCTGGATATTTACTGAGCCAACATCACCACCACCACCACATCAGTCTCCACCATTTACATTAAAATAAACCAGTATTACTGCCCTGTGTCTATAAACTCGGGGACGCCCCTCCAGCAGTTGGAGCCCAGCCGCTCCCATTACTTCGGAGCCCAGCAGCGCCCCACTGCTAATTTATTCACTGCTCAGCGCCGACGTAAGGTTTGTGCAGACAGCGCATGCGCAATGAGTTCTGTGAGGCTGATGCCAGGAAGCGAGTACTGGCTGCAGAATCACATAGCTGGCACCTGACCTCTATGACAGGGTGCTAAGATCTGCGGCAGTTAACCCTTCAGGTGCCGCACTAGCCTCCTGTATTTGAAGTAATGGGCGAGTTAACATCATTGGTGGCGCAGTGTGCCCGCCCCCCCCCCCCTTTCCTTCAGTATTAAAACATTGGTGGTGCAGTGCGCCCCCCCCCCCCACCCCACCCAAGTATTAGTCTTTGGTGGCATTGGCCACAGGGTCCCCTCCATCTCAGCAGCAGTTGTGATTGGAGCACCAGCAGTGTAATCGCGGGGCTCTGATCGGTTACCATGGCAGCCAGGACACTACTGAAGCCGTCCATGGTCAGCTCCCTGCCGCTGTGTGTACTATGCACCGGGCAGCAGGGAGAGTGTGAGCTCCTAGTCACCACAATCAGGGGGAACAGAACAAGGGTTCTAGCCCCTAAGGGGGATAATAGTTGGTAGTAAATAGAAAGTAACACAAAACACCAAAATATTAAATAAATATAAAGTATAATGAAAATTGCTTATGGTAATTAGATTTTCCAGGACAGCACGTAGAGACAGCACTCTCATCTCTTGGCATCACTGACCTGGCCCTCTCCTGGATCACATCATACCTCACAGACCGGACGTTTAGCGTCTCCCACTCCCGCACCACCTCCTCGTCTCATGCCCTCTCTGTTGGTGTCCCGCAAGGCTCTGTCCTAGGACCCCTGCTCTTCTCTATCTACACTTTTGGCCTGGGACAGCTCATAGAGTCCCATGGCTTTCAGTATCACTCCTACGCTGATGACACACAAATCTACCTCTCTGGTCCAGACATCACCACCTTACTATCTAGAATCCCACAATGTCTATCTTCTATATCATCCTTCTTCGCCTCTCGCTTTCTTAAACTTAACATGGATAAGACAGAATTCATAATCTTTCCCCCATCTTGTTCAACCCCCCCAACAGACCTATCTATCACGATCAATGGCTGCACATTATCCCCAGTCAACAAAGCCCGCTGCCTTGGAGTGATCTTGGATTCTGCCCTTTCCTTCCGACCGCACATCCAAGCCCTTTCCACCACCTGCCGTCTCCAACTCAAAAACATCTCCCGCATCCGCGCTTTCCTTAACTTTGAATCTGCGAAAATACTTGTACATGCCCTCATCATCTCCCGCCTAGACTACTGCAACATCCTCCTCTGTGGCCTTCCATCTAGCACCCTCACACCCCTCCAATCTATCCTCAACTCCGCTGCCCGACTAATCCACCTCTCACCTTATTACTCCTCTGCCTCTCCCCTTTGCCAATCCCTTCACTGGCTCCCCATTGCCCAACGAATTCACTTCAAAGTACTTACAAATACATACAAGGCCGTCCATAACCTGTCCCCTCCCTACATCTCTGAGCTAATTTCCCGATACACCCCCACACGCACTCTCCGATCCTCACAAGACCTCCTTCTCTCCTCTTATTGCCTCTTCCCACAATCGACTCCAGGATTTCTCCCGTGCATCCCCCATACTCTGGAACTCGCTGCCCCAACATATCAGACTCTCACCTACAGTGGAATCCTTCAAAAGAAACCTGAAAACCCACCTCTTCAGACAAGCCTACAACCCGTGACCCTGCTGCCTCTATACCGCCATGACCAACTTAACCCGCACCTACTGTGTCCTTCTCCCATACCATGTAGATTGTAAGCCCTCACGGGCAGGGCCCTCTCTCCTCCTGCACCAGTCTGTAACTCATCTTGTTTATGATTAGTGCAATTGTCTGTATTATGTATGTGCACCGCCTATCATATGTACAGCGCTATGGAATGAATGGCGCTTAAATAATATTATTATTATTATTATTAATAATAATCTGCCCCGAGACAGGAAACCTCTCAACGAAAAAGGCAGAGACTCTCCTCCACCTCAGTGTTCTGACAATTATAACCATATAACATTTCATAAATATACACTCCAGTAACAACCTTTACCACAGTCTCTAGAATACATTAACCCCTTAAGGACACAGGACGCACCGGTACGCCCTATTTCCCAGAGTCCTTAAGGACACAGGACGTACCGGTACGTCCTGACTTAAAATCGGGATTCCGGCGCCACGGGGGTTAATCGGAACGGGACGCCGGCTGAAATCATTCAGCCGGCATACCGTAACAACGCAGGGGGGTCATTTGACCCCCCCGTATCGGCGATCGCAGAAAACCGCAGGTCAATTCAGACCTGCGGTTTTCTGCGTTTCCGGTCCATTCGGGTGTCCTGTGACCCGATGAACCGGAAAAAAGACTGCGATCGGTGGCGTAATTATACACCACCAATCGCAGTCCGAAGATTTGGAGAGGCGGTGCTGGCCCTGGTGCTGATGCCTGCTGTCCAGGGTGCTGATTGGTGCAGGGGAGAGAGGCGCGAGATTCAAACTTCCTGCGCTCCTCTCTCCCCTCCTCTTCCTGTCCAGCACCCTGACCATGCAGCATCGTCCAGCACCAGCTCCTGTGTCCCCCTAATCGGCATCCATCACCCTCCTGCACCCATCGCCACCCAGGTAGGTTAGGGTCAGTGAGGGAGAGGCACCGTTAGGCAGGGAAAGAAGGGAAAAGTAAGTTAGGAAAGAAAAAAAAAGAAAAAAAGTACTTTTATTCCAAACTTCCATCTATCCATCTAACCCTAACCCAGACCTGCCCCCTGCCACTTTTCCCCCCCCACACACACACACACACACACACACACCAGCCGCCCCCCCCCCCCCCCACACCAGCCTTGTTACATTGCCTCAAAAAAGAGTAATATAGAGCAACCAAAAATCAAATTTACCCCAAAAATAGTCCCAAAACAACAACCACCTTATCCCGTAGTTTCCTATATGGGGTCACTTTTATGGAGTTTCTATTCTAGGGGGGCATCAGGGGGCTTGAAAGGGTACATGGTGTAAATAAACCAGTCCAGCAAAATCTGCCTTCCAAAACCCATATGGTGTTCCCCTTCTTCTATGTCCTGCCGTTTGGCCAAATAGTAGTTTACAACCACATATGGGGTGTTTCTGCAAACTACAGAATCAGGGCAACCCATTTTGAGTGTTTGGCAGTTAACCCTTGTTTTACTCCTGGAAAAAATTGATTATATTGGAAAATTTTCCAAAAAATAGAAATTTCTAAATTGTTTCTCCATCTGCCATTAACTCTTGTGGAACACCTAAAGGGTTAATAAAGTTTGAAAAAACAGTTTTGAATACCTTGAGGGGTGTAGTTTCTAGAAACTATTATCTAAGCCTCACAATATGACTTCAAACCTGAACTGGTCCATAAAAAGTGGGATTTTGAAGATTTCTGAAAAAATCTCAAAATTTGCTTCTAAACTTCTAAGCCTTGTAACATCCCCAAAAAATAAAATATCATTCCCAAAATGCTACAAACATGAAGTAGACATATGGGGAATGTAAAGTCATCACAATTTTTGGGGGTATTACTATGTATTACAGAAGTAGAGAAACTGAAACTTTGAAATTTGCTAATTTTTCAAAATTTTTGGTAAAATTTTTATTTTTTTATGCAAAAAAATTAACTTTTTTGACCCAATTTTAGCAGTGTCATGAAGTACAATATGTGGCGAAAAAAAACTATCTCAGAACGGCCTGGGTAAGTCAAAGCGTTTTAAAGTTATGAGCACTTAAAGTGACACTGGTCAGATTTGCAAAAAATGGCCTGGTCCTTAAGGGGTTAAAAAAAAATATGTTTATATTATGCACAGCTGTGCCAAAAAACGCACACACCGAAAACAAGAAGGGAGGGAAAATAAGGGTGCTGTCCTGGGCTCTGGAAAGTCCAATTACAGTAAGTAATTGTTCCCATACACCCAGGACAGCACGTAGAGGAGCGAATTCACAGAGAAGACTTAGGGTGGGTTGACAAAAGAAAGCACTTTCTTCCCAAAGGATAGATTTGCAGGAGAAGAGAGATCAAGCCTATAATGTCTGAAAAAGGTGGAAGGAGAAGACCACGTTGCCGATTCACAGATGTCCTCAATAGAGGCATTACCCCTCACCGCCCAGGAGGATGCTACTGCTCTGGTAGAATGTGCTTTAACTTCCTCTGGAGTCGGGAGACCGGAGAAAGTGTAGGCCAAAGAAATAGCGGACGTGATCCATCTTGCAATTGAAGATTTTGGAAGAGAATAAACAGAGAGGAGGACTTCCTTCATTCTTTAGTGCGTGCAAGATGATGAATCACGGCCCTTCTGACATCTAAACAATGGAGAGTCTCTTCTTTCCTATTCTTTGGATCCTGAAAAAAGGCCGGGAGAACGATGTTCTGAGATCTGTGAAATTTTGAAGCTACTTTTGGAAGGAAGGCAGGATCTGGATTAGCTGAAATGGCCTGGATCTCGTTAACATTTTGAGCAGAAGCAATGGCTACTAAACAGACATAGCTTAAAAGGTTAAGCACCTAATATAGATTTCTTCTAAGGGCTCAAAGGGAGGTTTGGTCAAAGCACCTAATACTAGGTTCAAATTCCACAGAGGAACCCCAGGGATTCACAGGAGGTGTAGACCTCCTAACTGCCTGAAAAAACCTAATAATCCATGGAGAACTCACAATATCCTGACTGAAAAGGACAGCTAAGGTTCATGTCTCTGCCCTTAGAGTACTGCAGGCCAAGCCCATGTCAAGACCCTTCTGTAAAAAGTTCCAAAACCAGATTTATAGGGATAACTTCTGGAACACTAAAATTTAATCCCTGAAAACTGCAGGAACCCATGACAAATTCTACAGTAAATATTAATGGTAGTACGTTTTTTATTTTTTAGAAGAGTAGAGACTAGATTATTAGAAAATCCCTTACTTGTTAATAACCTCCTCTCAAATTCCACGCCGACAGATGGAGGTTTTTCACCGACAAGTGGAATATTGGACCCTGACTGAGAAGGTCCTGGGTTTCAGGGAGACCCCAGGGGTCAGAGATGGACATCATCCTGAGCCACGTAAACCAGGTCCTCCTCGGCCAGAAGGGAGCGATTAGAATTACTTTTGCCCCCTCCTCCCCGATTTCCTTAGAACTCTCGGAATCAGCAGGATCGGAGGGAAGGCATAACAGAGAGGAAAGTCCAATTTCTGTAAAAGGGAGTCTATCCCATAAGGGGATCCCCTTGAATCTAGGGGAAAAAATTATGGAACTTTCTTATTGTCGACTGTAGCGAAAAGGTCTTTTGCTGGACAACCCCATAGAACAGAAATCTGCTCGAAAACCCTTTGGCTTAAACTCCACTCTGCCTGGGACAGGGAATGGCAACTTAGAAAATCTGCCTCCACATTGTCTACCCTTCTGTTTTGGACGGCTGAAATTGATGAGTAGTTTTCTTCTGCGATAGAAGCCCAGAAGTTACTATCATTAGACTCCAGCTTCTTGTGCCCCCTGTCTGTTAATATAGGGATACTGTTTTGTTGTCCGACATCACCCTTATATTCTACCCTTTTAGTCTCGGGAGAGCTGCAGATATGGATTTCCGTACCGCAGTTAATTCCTTGAGGTTCGAAGAGCTCTCTCTTTTCCTTCCCAACTGCCCTGAAGGTAACATCCCTGAACGTGAGCCCCCAACTCCATGGGCTTGCATCTGTTAGACAAACTAGATTTTCCAGCTTCCAAGAGAGACCTTGATATAGATTCTTTCTAACTACCAGGTCAGACTCCGAAGGGTCTGCTCCGAGATCTTTAATTTATCTTCCAAGGGAATTCTTCCCTTCTCCCAAAAGGAGAGAATCTCCCACTGGAGAGTCCTTGTATGAAATAGAGCCCATCCTACAGCCAGGATGCAGGTTGACAGGGATCCTAGGATCGACATTCCCCTCCTCAGAGAAATCACCCGATGGTGAAATAAGCCTGAAATCAAAGAAAGTACCTTCTGAATCTTTTCTTCTGTTAAAGAGGACCTTTCACCAGATATAAAACTTCTAAAGTAACTATACAGGCATGTAGAGCGGCGCCCAGGGATCCCCCTGCACTTACTGGTATACCTGGGCGCCGCTCCGTTCTCCCGTAATTGCCTCCGGTATCTTTACAGTTAGGCTCCACCCAGGGGAACCTGCCGGCGCCTCCTTCTCCCATGCTGCAGCGCTCAGCTTTCTCTCAGGCTATGAGCTGAGCGCTGTGATTGGCCGGCGCTGCAGCATGGGAGAATGAGCCTAACTGTAAAGATACCGGAGGCTATACCGGGAGAACAGAGCGGCGCCCAGGTATAACAGTAAGTGCAGGGGGGTTCCTGGGCGCCGCTCAACATGCAAGTATAGTTACTTTAGAAGTTTTATTCTGATGAAAGGTCCTCTTTAAAAAAAGACCTCTGGACCTCGGAGTCCAAAAGAAGACCCAGAAATACCTGTGTTTGAGATGGGGAAGGTCGAGATTTTTTTTTTGTTCAATATCCATCCTAATTCTGCAAAAATATGAACAACCGCTGACACTGAGCCGTCTGCGTGTCTCCTACGATTTTTCTATGACCAAAAGAATCGTCTAAATAAGGAGCAAAAAGAATGTGCTGTTCTCTTATGTGGGCGCTCATCTCGGCTACTATTTTTGTAAATACCCGAGGGGCCATTGACAGGCCGAAGGGCATGGCCTGGAACTGTAGGTGTAATAACTTTCCCTTTATCTGTACTGCCACGCTTAGAAACCTCTGATGTTCCTTGTAAACTGGTACGTGATAGTATGCGTCTTTTAAATCTAAGACTGCCATGAAGCAAGAAGGGAAAAGCAGGTTTACCACCGATTTTATTAATTCCATCTTGAACTTTTTTAGATTTAGGTACAGATTTAATTTTTTTAGGTTTATAATGGTCCTGTAAGAGCCATTTGGCTTTTTCACCAGAATTAAATGGGAGTAGAAACCCTTTCCTTTCTCTTCTACTGGTACTGGAATAAAAAATAAAAAAAAGTGTTCTAACAATTTTAGGACTTCTTCCATGTCTGAGGCTCCTGCTTTTGATGGGGGTATCTTTGTCATCAGAAATTTTTCTGGAGGATGAGAACGAAAATCTAGTTTTAGACCCGATTTGATGATATCCAGGACCCAGGTCTTGTTGGAAATCTGGGCCCAGGCAGGGAGAACATTTTTTAACCTCCCCCCGATTCCTGGTGTCATTGGGGGTCTGACTTCTTTTTATCACCTCCAAATTGATTAAAGAAGAAACCTCTCCCTTTTCTTTGGTTTTTGAATCTATCTTCTCTTCCTCTTATCATCTTTATCTCTATTCCTTTTGAAGGGACGAAAGGACCGATTTGTTCTACCCGCAAAAGAAGAGGAAGAAAATAAACCCAGAAATGTTTTCTTGTTATCTGCTGCTTTTTCAAGTAATTCATCTAACGCCGATCAAAAAAAAATTCTCCCTCACACGGAACTGCACGTAGCTTCTGCTTAGAGCAGGCATCCTCAAACTGTGGCCCTCCAGCTGCTGTAAAACTACAACTCCCACAATGCCCTGCTGTAGGCTGATACCTGGAGGGCCGCAGTTTGAGGATGCCTGGTTTAGAGGGAAGATCTCCCTTCCAGTTTTTAAAGCACAGGGCCCTACAAGCTGAGTTAGATAATGCAGAGGATCTCGCGGCAAACCTGACAGAGTCTGCTAAAGCATCAGCCAGAAAATCCGATTTTTTTTTAATGGTCTGCAGAGAAGCAAGAATGTCCTCCCTAGGAACCCTATTGTGAATCCGATTCTCAAGTTCAGAAAGCCAAACAATCATAGATCTTGCCGCACAAGTAGAAGCAATTCCTGGCCTAAAGGAGGAAGTAGACGCTTCCCATGCACCTTTAAGAAATGCTTCAGCCTTTTTATCGAAGGGATCTTTTAAGACTCCTGTGTCCTCAAAGGGTAACGCTACTTTCCTGGACACCTTAGAGAACGCAACATCATTTTTGGAGCTTGATTCCATGTCGCGGAAGCATCCTCTTCAAAGGGATATTTTCTTTTAAGATTTTTTTTTGATAAAAACCTCTTCTATTTGGTCTTTTCCATTCTCCTTTTATCAAAGATGTAACATTCTCATGAATTGGGAAGAAGGTTCTATGCTTTCTGGATTCCAACCCTCTGGACATAATGTCCTGCATAGACCTAGGTTCTTTAGCTTCCTCAATCCCCGTAGTAGATCTAATCGCTTTCACTAGTCTAGCTACATCTTCAACAGGAAAACACGGTCTTCTCCCTTTTATTTCTTCATCAGAAGAGGAAATAGAGTATCTTACAGGCTCCTCCTCCCCGTCAGAAGCAGAAGAATCCTCAACTAATGGGGAACTATGGCGACTCTGTCTATGGCCCTTAACCAGCGTAGCTTTTTTGTTGGCTGTTTTAGTCCGCATCTGAGCCACACTTTTGGCGGCTCGGATGCGGACCCATTCACTTCAATAGGGCCGCAAAAGATGCGGACAGCACTCAGTGTGCTGTCCGAATCCGATGCTCCGCGAAAAAAAAAATATATAACCTGTCCTATTCTTGTCCGCGTTTTGCAGACAAGAATAGGCAGTTATGTTAAATGGCTGTCCGTGCGGAACGTACACAGACACCATCCGTGTTTTGCAGATCCGGGGTTTGCAGACTGCAAAACACACAATAGTCATGTGCATGAGGCCTAAGGCTTGCAAACACTTGTAAAAGGAAGGCGACTCTTCAGCCACAGTCCTGTCAATACAAGACTGACGCAGCCTCTTGTCCCAATCACGCGGAGAAGCCGCCTTACATACGGCACATTCCACGTTCCTTCTTTTAGACGCAGTTTTTTGGGGCTTAATCTATAATATTAAACAAAAGAAATACCATAAGAATTTGACCCCCATGAATCCATTAGACTTACCCAATTACTCAGGTACTGGGGTAGGAGTGGATCCATTAGCCTCTGCCACTTTGTCCTCCTGCATGGCACTGGACTTCTCTGGCAGTCTTCCGTAGTCAGCAAAGGACGCCAGAACCGCAGACTTTCATGCAGGGCTTCTTTAAATCTCCTGCGTGCACTTCCCGTAGCGTGCGACGTCATCACAGCGCGCTCCACCAGACGTCCTGCACCTTGCCAGCTTCCTGTCGCCCTCTGGTTCCAAAAGCTTCACTCCTCCCCTACCAGGTCATACTGTTAAAGCGACACTTCTGCCTCCGACACACACAACGCCTCAAAACAAAAACTCCCTCCGGAGGCTCGAGGCGTCTCTGCAGGACTGACCCCAGCGCATGTCTGACTGGAGACTGCAGGTAAGGGCTCTGGAAAAAAGTACGGGGGAAGCAAAGCTTGCTTGGACAATCCGATGCAGGCTACCCTCAGAGACAGGAGACCACACTGAGGTGGAGGAGAGTCTGCGGCTTTTTTATTGCGCAGGTTTCCTGTCTCAGGGGGCGGATCCTGAGATGGGAAAATAAACATATCCCATATTACCACGTCCAAAAAAGCCAAACAATTAAAATATAAAAAAATATTATATAATATATCTCCTATGCGGTGAACGTCGTAAAATAAAAAAAAAATAATGCCCGTGTCACCTTGTCCCCCAAAGATACCGTAGGATCAGACCGTTCTATTATGGGCCGGACGTTCCATAAAATGCAGAATGGTGTTTTTTGCGTGCAATGCAATGGTATCGAGTATCGCAAGACTTTATGGTATCGAAACCGAATCAAAAAACATTGGTATCGAAACAACCCGAATATGTGGAGCGGCTCATTACTGAGACTGCGGCGCCGCTTCTAAAGTCTTAGTTTTTAATTATAATTATATAGATTTTCAATTTAGCAACTAAATGTTTCAGTTTAGGAGCCAATGGCTCCTGTTCATTTATTAGTCTGGAGCCCTGCTCCCCCCTCATCATCACCACACCGCCCACTACGTTACACCCTCGCCACACACTACACTCCACCCTCATCACCACACCATACATTACACTCCCCCCCAATCACCACTACACCGTACGTTACACCCTCATCATACCGTATATTACACTCCCCCCCAATCACCACTACACCGTACGTTACACCCTCATCATACCGTATATTAACACTCCCCCCCCCAATCACCACTACACCGTACGTTACACCCTCATCATACCGTATATTACACTCCCCCCCAATCACCACTACACCGTACGTTACACCCTCATCATACCATACATTACACTCCCCCCCCAATCACCACTACACCGTACGTTACACCCTCATCATACCGTATATTACACTCCCCCCCAATCACCACTACACCGTACGTTACACCCTCATCATACCGTATATTACACTCCCCCCCCCAATCACCACTACACCGTACGTTACAACCCTCATCATACCGTATATTACACTCCCCCCCAATCACCACTACACCGTACGTTACACCCTCATCATACCGTATATTACACTCCCCCCCAATCACCACTACACCGGTACGTTACACCCTCATCATACCGTATATTTACACTCCCCCCCCAATCACCACTACACCATACATTACACTCCCCCCCAATCACCACTACAACCGTACGTTACAACCCTCATCATACCGTATATTACACTCCCCCCCAACACCACTACACCGTACGTTACACCCTCATCATACCGTATATTACACTCCCCGCCCCAATCACCACTAACGTACGTTACACCCTCATCATACCGTATATACACTCCCCCCCCCAATCACCACTACACCGTACGTTACACCCTCATCATACCGTATATTACACTCCCCCCCCCCCAATCACCACTACACCGTACGTTACACCCTCATCATACCGTATATTACCACTCCCCCCCATCACCACTACAACCGTACGTTACACCCTCATCATACCGTATATTACACTCCCCCCCCCAATCACCACTACACCGTACGTTACACCCTCATCATACCGTATATTACACTCCCACCCCAATCACCACTACACCGTACGTTACACCCTCATCATACCGTATATTACACTCCCCCCCCCCAATCACCACTACACCGTACGTTACACCCTCATCATACCGTATATTACACTCCCCCCCCCCCCCAATCACCACTACACCGTACATTACACCCTCATCATACCGTATATTACACTCCCCCCCCCCCCCCAATCACCACTACACCGTACGTTACACCCTCATCATACCGTATATTACACTCCCCCCCAATCACCACTACACCGTACGTTACACCTCATCATACCGTATATTACACCCCCCCCAATCACCACTACACCGTACGTTACACCCTCATCATACCGTATATTACACCCCCCCCAATCACCACTACACCGTACGTTACACCCTCATCATACCGTATATTACACCCCCCCCCCAATCACCACTACACCGTACGTTACACCCTCATCATACCGTATATTACACCCCCCCCCCCCCAATCACCACTACACCGTACGTTACACTGCACCCTCAATAAAGAAAAAGGAAAGTTGAGCAGCTCTCACCGGCCCCTCCTTCAGCTGTGAGCACGGATAACCCGAGTCAGGTAACGGGCAATTATATGCGAAAAAAAAAGGGGTTTGAAGAAATCCAGCTCCACTTAGATAAAGGAATATAAATTTATTTTGCTTGCGGTAAAATCTCATCCATCAGTTAGCGGTCTTGTCTACGCGTTTCGGGCTACCAGAGACAATTCCAGCCCTTCCTCATGACACAGTAAGACATTAAAAATGAGACCTTTTAAAGGGGAAGGTGCACCTGCGTTCACAGGTCTGCAACCGCCCCCGGTGCCGCACCTTCAGATAGCTCTTCTCATCAAAAGAAAAAACACAGAAACATTAAAGCACACACATACCTAGCAGAAAATAACTGCAAAAGCAGAGCGGGGAGAGGCATGAGGTCTACGCTGGGGGGGGGGAGTGGGAGAGGTGTTTTCTCTTCATCGACACCCACCCTTTCTGGCACCACATCAGGTGGTATGGCCGTTACATCGATGGACGGGCGGTGTGGCGGCCATACCATCCTTTTGTGGTTACATTAACTCCTGTGTGAACACTATTTCGTTTAGTGTCAACCATGACCGACGGGAGGTTCCCTTCCTGGATTTGCGCCTGAGGGGGACCCCTCCGCCAATCAAGTTTCCACCTGTACCTATAGAAAACCTATGGCAGGAAATACCACAATGTATGCGACATCCTGTCACTCGAAACATGTAATAGCCGACATACCCAGGGGGGAAATAATGTGTGCCGAAGAAAACAGCTTCATGGAGGAAGCTAGAAATATCTCCCATAGACTGGGTAACAGAGCTTACGGCACGAAACGGGTCGAGGGGGCCATACCACGGGTCGAGGGGGCCATACCACGGGTCGAGGGGGCCATACCACGGGTCGAGGGGGCCATAGGTTGCAGACCTGTGAAGACAATCCGTGAACACAGGGGCACCTTCCCCTTTAAAAGGTCTCATTTTTTACATCTTTCTGTGTCATGAGGAAGGGCTGGAATTGTCTCTGGTAGCCCGAAATGGTTAGACAAGACGCTCCACCCTCCCCATCCCACCGTACGTTACGCTCCACTATCATCACATTGTACATCACCCCCCTCAACCCCCTCACACCGTACATTACCCCCCTCACACCGTACATTACCCCCCTCACACCGTACATTACCCCCCTCACACCGTACATTACCCCCTCACACCGTACATTACCCCCCTCACACCGTACATTACCCCCCTCACACCGTACATTACCCCCTCACACCGTACATTACCCCCCTCACACCGTACATTACCCCCCTCACACCGTACATTACCCCCTCACACCGTACATTACCCCCCTCACACCGTACATTACCCCCTCACACCGTACATTACCCCCTCACACCGTACATCACCCCCTCACACCGTACATCACCCCCCTCACCCTCACCCCGTACATTACCCCCCTCACACCGTACATTACCCCCCTCACACCGTACATTACCCCCTCACACCGTACATTACCCCCTCACACCGTACATTACCCCCTCACACCGTACATCACCCCCTCACCCTCACACCGTACATTACCCCCTCACCCCCACACCGTACATTACACTCCATACGATGTATTCAGTAACCCTCCCGTGGTCCTATAACATCCGGGGGCCCCGCACTCACCGGCACAGCGCAGGATCCCGGGCCTCAGGCCGGAGCGGAGGATGCACCGCAGACGTCTTCTGTCATAGGGCGTCACGCGCCTCTCTGCTCACGTAACCGCAATACTGGAGTTTCCGGAGCATGCGCAGACTGCGAGGAGGGGCGGGGGGAGCAGCAGTTTCTTATCCGCCGTCAGCTGACTGAGAGGGTGAAGTGACGTCAGTGTGACGTCATGGTGTGTTGTAGTGCAGGCCCCTCCCCCGGTAGTTCTAATGCCGATGACGGGACTTCCTCTGTTCTCTTCTAGAGTCGGCGGAGGCCTGTACACCTGCCTCACTGGCTCAGGGCGGCCCATAGCAACCAGAGTCCTGAATACTGCGGCCCATAGCAACCAGTCAGATTCCTGAATACTGCGGCCCATAGCAACCAGTCAGAGTCCTGAATACTGCGGCCCATAGCAACCAGAGTCCTGAATACTGCGGCCCATAGCAACCAGAGTCCTGAATACTGCGGCCCATAGCAACCAGAGTCCTGAATACTGCGGCCCATAGCAACCAGTCAGAGTCCTGAATACTGCGGCCCATAGCAACCAGAGTCCTGAATACTGCAGCCCATAGCAACCAGTCAGAGTCCTGAATACTGCGGCCCATAGCAACCAGAGTCCTGAATACTGCATCCCATAGCAACCAGTCAGAGTCCTGAATACTGCGGCCCATAGCAACCAGAGTCCTGAATACTGCGGCCCATAGCAACCAGAGTCCTGAATACTGCATCCCATAGCAACCAGTCAGAGTCCTGAATACTGCGGCCCATAGCAACCAGAGTCCTGAATACTGCGGCCCATAGCAACCAGATTCCTGAATACTGCGTCCCATAGCAACCAGAGTCCTGAATACTGCAGCCCATAGCAACCAGTCAGATTCCTGAATACTGCGGCCCATAGCAACCAGAGTCCTGAATACTGCATCCCATAGCAACCAGTCAGAGTCCTGAATACTGCGGCCCATAGCAACCAGAGTCCTGAATACTGCATCCCATAGCAACCAGTCAGAGTCCTGAATACTGCGGCCCATAGCAACCAGAGTCCTGAATACTGCGGCCCATAGCAACCAGAGTCCTGAATACTGCGGCCCATAGCAACCAGAGTCCTGAATACTGCATCCCATAGCAACCAGTCAGAGTCCTGAATACTGCGGCCCATAGCAACCAGAGTCCTGAATACTGCGGCCCATAGCAACCAGATTCCTGAATACTGCGTCCCATAGCAACCAGAGTCCTGAATACTGCAGCCCATAGCAACCAGTCAGATTCCTGAATACTGCGGCTAGTAGCAACCAGAGTCCTGAATACTGCATCCCATAGCAACCAGTCAGAGTCCTGAATACTGCGGCCCATAGCAACCAGAGTCCTGAATACTGCATCCCATAGCAACCAGTCAGAGTCCTGAATACTGCGGCCCATAGCAACCAGAGTCCTGAATACTGCGGCCCATAGCAACCAGAGTCCTGAATACTGCGGCCCATAGCAACCAGAGTCCTGAATACTGCATCCCATAGCAACCAGTCAGAGTCCTGAATACTGCGGCCCATAGCAACCAGATTCCTGAATACTGCGTCCCATAGCAACCAGAGTCCTGAATACTGCAGCCCATAGCAACCAGTCAGATTCCTGAATACTGCGGCCCATAGCAACCAGTCAGATTCCTGAATACTGCAGCCCATAGCAACCAGTCAGATTCCTGAATACTGCAGCCCATAGCAACCAGTCAGAGTCCTGAATACTGCGGCCCATAGCAACCAGAGTCCTGAATACTGCGGCCCATAGCAACCAGTCAGAGTCCTGAATACTGCGGCCCATAGCAACCAGAGTCCTGAATACTGCATCCCATAGCAACCAGTCAGAGTCCTGAATACTGCGGCCCATAGCAACCAGAGTCCTGAATACTGCGGCCCATAGCAACCAGAGCCCTGAATACTGCATCCCATAGCAACCAGTCAGAGTCCTGAATACTGCGGCCCATAGCAACCAGAGTCCTGAATACTGCGGCCCATAGCAACCAGATTCCTGAATACTGCGTCCCATAGCAACCAGAGTCCTGAATACTGCAGCCCATAGCAACCAGTCAGATTCCTGAATACTGCGGCCCATAGCAACCAGAGTCCTGAATACTGCATCCCATAGCAACCAGTCAGAGTCCTGAATACTGCGTCCCATAGCAACCAGAGTCCTGAATACTGCATCCCATAGCAACCAGTCAGAGTCCTGAATACTGCGGCCCATAGCAACCAGAGTCCTGAATACTGCGGCCCATAGCAACCAGATTCCTGAATACTGCGTCCCATAGCAACCAGAGTCCTGAATACTGCAGCCCATAGCAACCAGTCAGATTCCTGAATACTGCGGCCCATAGCAACCAGTCAGATTCCTGAATACTGCAGCCCATAGCAACCAGTCAGATTCCTGAATACTGCAGCCCATAGCAACCAGTCAGAGTCCTGAATACTGCGGCCCATAGCAACCAGTCAGAGTCCTGAATACTGCGGCCCATAGCAACCAGTCAGAGTCCTGAATACTGCAGCCCATAGCAACCAGAGTCCTGAATACTGCGGCCCATAGCAACCAGTCAGAGTCCTGAATACTGCGGCCCATAGCAACCAGAGTCCTGAATACTGCGGTCCATAGCAACCAGAGTCCTGAATACTGCGGTCCATAGCAACCAGAGTCCTGAATACTGCGGCCCATAGCAACCAGTCAGATTCCTGAATACTGCGGCCCATAGCAACCAGTCAGATTCCTGAATACTGCGGCCCATAGCACCCAGTCAGATTCCTGAATACTGCGGCCCATAGCAACCAGTCAGAGTCCTGAATACTGCGGCCCATAGCAACCAGTCAGATTCCTGAATACTGCAGCCCATAGCAACCAGTCAGAGTCCTGAATACTGCGGTCCATAGCAACCAGTCGGATTCCTGAAAACTGCGGCCCATAGCAACCAGTCAGAGTCCTGAATACTGCGGCGCATAGCAACCAGTCAGAGTCCTGAATACTGCGGTCCATAGCAACCAGTCAGATTCCTAAATACTGCGGCCCATAGCAACCAGTCAGATTCCTGAATACTGCGGCCCATAGCAACCAGTCAGAGTCCTGAATACTGCGGTCCATAGCAACTCGTTAATTTCTAACGATAATTCGTTTTCCCTTAGTCCTAACAGTGGCACAGATGGGGTATTCTGCCCCTGTGGACTGGTTAGGACAGGTGGAAGTTTTAATGAAACAAATAAAAAAAACTGGCATGCACACGCCCTCCCTGCCCCCAATAAAGAGGGGCGTGACCCTCCGAACCCTGTGTAATCACAAGTAGACAAACGCGCCTCCAGCACGTCCTTTTGCAGCCTGGCTTTAGATCCCTTGAGAAAGGTCTTGATAGGACCGAAACGTTGGGATACATTATGGCCTACATTATATGCATAAACAAATAAGAAGAGAGCTCATATTACCAAAAATATATAAATTTTATTACAATAAGTTAAAAATAACAGAAAAAAGAGAGAGGTAGATTAGTACATGAGATGCCGTGAAGCAAGGTGATGAGAGCGGAGAACAAAAAGAGCGACACCCTGGGAGGAAGGCACGCCGAAACGCGCGTTGGGGTAGCGCCACCCTGGGTTTCTCTGCACACGGTTCATTCAGGTGAGCTCAGGTCCCCCATTGCCCCCCGCTGGCTGTGTGGTCATTTCTGTCCACCTGCACTTTGCCTCCTATGCCATATACTTCCATCCCTATGCGTTTGCATTTGTTCCCAGTGGGGGTGCATGATTTGACCTCGCTTTACCTGATATTGTATGGTTTCATCATCCATCTACTCACTTCATGGGTTGGGCACTGTACCCTAGATTCTCTTTCCCCATGTTAGACATTATTGTATATTAGATCTTTCTATTTTTATATCCGTGTGCTTCTTCCTCCCAGGGTGTCGCTCTTTTTGTTCTCCGCTCTCATCACCTTGCTTCACGGCATCTCATGTACTAATCTACCTCTCTCTTTTTTCTGTTATTTTTAACTTATTGTAATAAAATTTATATATTTTTGGTAATATGAGCTCTCTTCTTATTTGTTTCTGCTATTTCACTCGGGAGCTTTTACAGAGTTACACTTTAGGTGTATCCCCTGTGGCTATCGAGGGTGGGCACTGTCCCTTACCCGCCCTGGGGATACCCTGGGTCATTTTTGTTTATCTACATTATATGCATGTTCCTATTATAATTATGGCGCGATCAGTCATATATTGACAAATTCTTGATTATTTTAGAATTTTTTGTACTGAAAATAAATTTGCAAACAAAAGACATTGGTGTGCCGTGGAATATCTACTTATTCTGCGACTGAAGTCCTCCGCGAGCACCCATCATTATATATAGGGTGTGCGGACTCCAATTTCCTCCAATTGAAGTAGACAAACATAACCACAATTAATAAACATAGGGGGGGGGATATTTGTGTGCCACTGTTAGGACTAAGGGAAAACAAATTATCGTTAGAAATTAACGATTCCCTTACGTCCTAACCAGTGGCACAGATGGGGATTTAGCAAGTAGAAACCCCCATGGGAGGGTCCTCATGCCTGGCGGAAGATAACACTGTCCGGCCAAATGAGGAATAACTATGTATTCTAGTATCCACTCTATAGTGTGAGATAAAAGTGGAGTGAGAACTCCAAGAAGCTGACTTACAGATCACGTCCAATGGGATCGAGCTTCTCTCTGCAAAAGAAGTGGCCACTGCTCGAGTAGAGTGGGCCCTTACAAATTCAGGGGGCTCCGAGCCCTGAGACATATAAGACTCCCGAATTGCCTCTTTAATCCAGCGACTGATGGAGGGCTTAGAGGCTTTCCTCCCCTTATGGGTACCGGAAAAAAGGATAAGGAGGTTTTCATCCTTCCTAAATACCTTGGAGCGTTCCAGGTAAATCCTAAGACATCTCGCAATGTCGAGGGGATTAGAGCCCTCTTTCCTCAGAGGAGGGGGATGGAGCCAATGTTGGTAGGAAGATCACCTGGTTAATATTGTCAAAGGAAGGAACCTTTGGGATGAAGGTAGGTAAAAATTTGAGGAGTACCCGATCCTGCAGGAACTTCATATAAGGCTCAAAGGCCGAAAAAGCCTGGAGTTCCCCAACTCGCTTTGCAGAGGTAACAGCCAACAAAAAGGTGATCTTCCAGGTCAGGAACCTGAATCCCGCCTCCTCTAGGGGCTCAAAGGGGGGAGATGATAACCCCCTGAGCACGACTGATAAATCCCAAACAGGGATAGGTCTGACTACTGTAGGCTTTAATCTTGAGGCTCAGGAATCTCTTAATAAGGGGGTCTTGAGAAACAGCTCTGTTGAGACAAGCAGAGATTGCTGAAATCTGCACTTTAAGGGTAGCGGGTGATAGCCCCCTGTCCAGACCGTCCTGAAGGAATTGGAGGATCATCGGGATAGAAGCTTCAGCGGATCTTTGCTGATGCCTTGTACACCAGGATGAAAAGATCTTCCAGATTCTGGAGTAGGCCTTATTGGTAGCTTCCGATCTGGAGTGCTCCAGGGTTCTCAAGACAGACCCCGATAGCCCTTCTATTCTTGGAATACCTCCAGGCCGTCAGGTTGAAGATTTGAGGAGACCTGGGTGCCCCCCGACACCAGTACTCTCTCTGGGGGAAGCCTCAGAAATTGACCTCGACTCATCTGTAAGAGTTGGGTAAACCAAGCTCTTTTCGGCCAGTATGGGATAATGGCGATAACTGATGCTTGGTCCTGCCTGATTTTCATCAAGACCCTTGGTATCAAGGAAATTGGAGGGAAGATGTAGGCCAGCCTGAACCTCCATGGGATTGACAGTGCATCTATTGCCACCGGGTTGTCCTCCCTGTAAAGGGAGCAATACCTCTCCACTTTGGTGTTGAACCTCGTTGCCATGAGATCGATCTCTGGCATGCCCCACCTGAGCGTTATCTCCTTGAAGACCTCTGGATGAAGTGACCATTCTCCGGTTGGAAGACCTCGGCTCAGGCGATCCGCAATCACATTGTGAACTCTGCGAATGTGAACGGCTGATAAGTTGGCGAGGTTCAATTCTGCCCAATCCAAAATCACCCCTATCTCTCTCAGGAGACTTTGTGACCTCGTGCCTCCCTGCTTGTTGATATACAGCACAGCGGTCATGCTGTCTGACTGTACCTTCACTGCCTTCCCTCGAATGACGGGAGCAAAATGAAGAAGAGCTAGTCTGATTGCTCTGATCTCCAGGAGATTCGATGACAATAACCTCTCCTGAGGTGTCCAAGTTCCCTGGACTGTCTTGTCCTGAAGATGCGCACCCCAGCCTACTAGGGATGCGTCTGAAGTAAGTATGATCCAAGAGGGCTGGATCAGGGACTTGCCGTCAGTGAGGTGGGACCACCACATCAGAGAGGATCGGACTTTGTAAGGCAGGGAGAGCACGGAATTGAGTCCCACTGGACTGTGATTCCACTTGGCTAATACTTCCGACTGGAGCGGACGTAGATGCCATAATGCCCAAGGTACCGCCTCTGCGGTTGAAGACATTCTAGCACGTAACTTTCTAGAATCTTCTGCTTGTTGCTGGGAAGAAGCCTTGTTTGGACAAATTTGTCCAGAAGCAGACTGCTCAAGTCTACAAGGTAGCCCTGAGAAATTACATGCAGGACCCAACTGTCCTGGATATGATCCTGCCAACAAGGTAGAAAGTGCTGTAGGCGACCGCCGACGGGAATGTGGGGAGAAGGGAGCCCGAGATTTCCAGTCAGACCGGCTAAATACCAAGAGCCTCGAGGAGGCCCGCAATCAGAGCGCCGAGGACTTCTTGGGGGGTCTAGAACCCAGAGAGGATTTCCCTCCTCTACGGGAACCCCAGTTCCTCTGGGGTTCCGCTCTGGAACTATACCCCTTGCTCCGACCACGAAAGGACTGCTGGGGAAGGGACTTGCCCTTCTTGTCCGACAGCCCCTCCATTATCTGGTCAAGCTCTGCACCAAAGAGTTTGCCGGGTTCATACGCCATGGCACAAAGATTGTGTTTTGAGGTCGTATCGGCCTTCCAAGGTTTCAACCAAAGCGGACGCCTGCCCGCGGTTGAAAGAGCCATGGACTTGGATGCCAGCTTCAATTGTTGTGGAGCTGCGTCACACAAGAAGTCAATGGCAAGGCTGGCCGTCTTACATGAGGCCAGAATGTCGTCCCTAGAGACCCCTTGGTCCAGGTCAGACTGAATTTGGGAGAATTTAGTTTTTAGAAAATTTGCCACTTTGGACGACGAAATTGCGACTGAGGCGGAGGCCGAGCAATAAGCGGCTTAAGGGCGCAGTCCGCCTTCCGGTCCATTGGGTCCAGCAAACTTGACCCGTCGTCTGATGGGATCAGGGTCCTTCTGGATAACTTCGCGATCGCCATGTCCACTTTGGGGACAGGCCCCCAGGAAGATACCTGATCCTCTTTGACCGGAAACACAGCCTTGAACCTTTTGGTCAAAACTGGACCTTTCTCTGGCTTTCTCCACTCTGTTTTCATCAGAGACAGGAGAGAATCATCTGCTTTAAAGGCCCTAGGCCCCCTAGAGGCAGAGGATGAGGCTTCCCCCGGATCAACGTCCTGGTCCCCCGACCGGACGGATTTTAGTAGCCGCTGGGCCTTCTCCAGCGGAAAAAAATATGAGAATCCATCCTCCTCATCCGAGGAGGAAGAGGCTGAACCTTCCCTCGCCTCCTGACCCCCCGAGACCTCCATCGCACGATGGGGGGAGGAGGGACGATGGCGTTTGGCGACATGGGTACTCTTCAGTTCCTGTATGGAGGCGTTGACCTGGCTCATGTTGGACTCCATGTACCCCTTCACCCAATCGACCACGTCGTGAACAGATGGCTCCAGCTGGGGGAGTGTCTTGGCCCTACAGGGTGGGCACTGGGAGAAATCATAGGAGTCCTCCAGCACGATCTGGCAGTCATGGCACTGCAGGTGGCGCCTCTTGCCCGTGGACTTCCTGCTGGGCTCTCGCTCACCGTCTCCGGTAGACGACATGGCTGAAAATTAAAAGAGACATGAATTTAGCAAAATTCAAGAAAACAGAGCTTAATCGCAAGCTTCAGGATCTTTACCCAGAAGATCCTAGCAAGCTCTTATCATAAGCACACAGAGGTAGCAAACACTCTAGCACCAAGCCACACTCAAGGTTAACAGCAAGCTGCGCTCCAGGAGACTGAACCTGGAGCTTCACCAAGTTTAAATAGGGTTGTTTAGGCGCCAAAAAGAAAGCCCCGCCCACAAAAGGGGTGGGGTAAACCTCTAAGTTTATATCTTTGGAACTAAAAGATAAAACTATATACTATGGACCCAGAGAGGGACCCTGAAACATTTAAAGGCCCCCCACGGCCTTGGACAATAAAAATACACCTCCGGCCGACGTCTGTGATCGGCCGGAGAGAAACCCGGAAGTGACGTCACTGACGTCACTTCCGCAAGATGGCGGTGCCCAGCACATGCGGGACGCCGCTCCAGCCTCCGGAATAAGGTAAGCCCCAACAGTGACAGGGCTCGGTACACGGGAGCAAAATCAGGCCAGAGGACATCCTCAGGCCGCATAGGAGGAGCGGCCCAGTTCTCAAGGGGAACGAAATATCAAAAAAGGGAAAAACACTCTCTCCACCGCAGGGATGGAGGAGTGCACCACCTGTCCCGTCCTGTCCGCAGAACAGAAAAAAACACAGGGTTCGGAGGGTCACGCCCCTCTTTATTGGGGGCAGGGAGGGCGTGTGCATGCCATTTTTTTTATTTGTTTCATTAAAACTTCCACCTGTCCTAACCAGTCCACAGGGGCAGAATACCCCATCTGTGCCACTGGTTAGGACGTAAGGGAATAGTCAGATTACTGAATACTGCGGCCCATAGCAACCAGTCAGAGTCCTGAATACTGCGGCCCATAGCAACCAGTCAGATTCCTGAATACTGCGGCCCATAGCAACCAGTCAGAGTCCTGAATACTGCGGCCCATAGCAACCAGTCAGATTCCTGAATACTGCAGCCCATAGCAACCAGTCAGATTCCTGAATACTGGCGGAGCGGCCCATAGCAACCAGTCAGAGTCCTGAATACAGCGGCCCATAGCAACCAGTCAGAGTCCTGAATACTGCGGCCCATAGCAACCAGTCAGATTCCTGAATACTGCGGCCCATAGCAACCAGTCAGAGTCCTGAATACTGCGGCCCATAGCAACCAGTCAGATTCCTGAATACTGCGGCCCATAGCAACCAGTCAGATTCCTGAATACTGCGGCCCATAGCAACCAGTCAGATTCCTGAATACTGCGGCCCAAAGCAACTAGTCAGATTCCTGAATACTGCGGCCCATAGCAACCAGTCAGATTCCTGAATACTGCAGCCCATAGCAACCAGTCAGATTCCTGAATACTGGCGGAGCGGCCCATAGCAACCAGTCAGATTCCTGAATACTGCGGCCCATAGCAACCAGTCAGAGTCCTAAATACTGCGGCCCATAGCAACCAGTCAGATTCCTGAATACTGCGGCCCATAGCAACCAGTCAGAGTCCTGAATACTGCGGCCCATAGCAACCAGTCAGATTCCTGAATACTGCGGCCCAAAGCAACTAGTCAGATTCCTGAATACTGTGGCCCATAGCAACCAGTCAGATTCCTGAATACTGGCGGAGCGGCCCATAGCAACCAGTCAGATTCCTGAATACTGCTGCCCATAGCAACCAGTTAGAGTCATGAATACTGCAGCCCATAGCAACCAGTCAGATTCCTGAATACTGCTGCCCATAGCAACCAGTTAGAGTCCTGAATACTGCAGCCCATAGCAACCAGTCAGAGTCCTGAATACTGCGGCCCATAGCAACCAGTCAGAGTCCTGAATACTGCGGCCCATAGGAACCAGTCAGATTTCTGAATACTGGCGGAGCGGCCCATAGCAACCAGTCAGAGTCCTGAATACTGCGGCCCATAGCTACCAGTCAGAGTCCTGAATACTGCGGCCCATAGCAACCAGTCTGTCACAACCAGACAGCTGAGAAGCTCTGACAGAGGCTTTTCAGAACCTCCTCCTTGAGTTCTCTTTGTTGTGCTGTTCAGTTCCTCATCTCGTTAGCCTCTCTCAGCTGTCATGGAGTTGGACTGATTGCTTCCCTTTAAATTCCTCCCCATGGTGGATTACTGGGCGGCTTATACTACTTCCTGGAGTGTGTGTGCATGCTGACCTTGTTTTCCAGTCTGCTACAAAGTTAAGTGCTGAACATTTATCTGTTATTTTCTGTTTGCTGGATCCCAGGTGACCCTGACTCCCTCCGTGTCTGGTGTAGGGAGCCGGTGGTCGTGTCCCCTCACTATTGTAGGGTGTTCAGGGGTTTTATAGTCGAGGTACGTGGATATGCAACCATCCACCTTTGGGATCTTTGCATAGGCTGAGCAGCCAGGGAAAGTGCTAGGTCTTGTGCAGGGGTCTCCCTTTTGTTCCTTAGTTTTGGATCCAGCGAGTCATTTATGCATGTTGTTTTGCCTTGTTTCCTGTACACCGTCCGTGACATTATAAGCCGCCAAAACCGTCTCAAGCATGGATCCGGTTTCACTTTTGGCTGAACGCTTCAGGGTCTTTCATTGGAGGTAGCTGATCTCCGTAAGACTTTTTCTCAGCTTCAAGTGACCGGTTCAGCTTGCGTTCATGGAGTTTGTTCTGAGCCTAAGATCTCGCTCCCGGATACGTTCTCCGGGGGTAGTGAGAATTTTGTGCGTTTTAGAGAGGCTTGCAAACTCCATTTTCGCCTTCTTCCCCATTCCTCTGGTGATGAGGAACGGAGGGTGGGGATCATTATATCGCTGCTCAGAGGTAACGCTCAGTCCTGGGCCTTTTCGCTGCCGGAGGGGGCACGGCCTCTCCGTTCAGTGGATGAATTATTTTTAGCCCTGGGTCAGATATATGATGATCCGGATCGTATTGCTCTGGCGGAGTCTAAACTACGTCTATTATGCCAGGGTAAACAATCCGCAGAAATATACTGCTCAGAATTTCGGAGATGGGCAGCTGATACTGGTTGGAATGATGCTGCACTCCGAAGTCAATTTTGCCATGGTCTTTCAGAGGGATTGAAAGATGCATTCGCCTTTCATGAAAGGCCTATTTCTTTGGACTCTGCTATGTCTCAGGCCGTTCGTATTGACAGGCGTCTTAGAGAGAGAGGAGAGATCACTCCTTCCTGTCATACTCGGTCCCAGGACTGTGCAGCGGTCCCGTTCTGTGCGCAGGGGTCTCAGTCGCCGTCAGCCCCTTCTGAGCAGGAGCCCATGCAGCTGGGGTTGATTGCTTCTGACAATAGAAGATTCAGCTCGCATGGGAGGGTTTGTTTTTGTTGTGGAGGTATAAATCATTTGGCAAATATTTGTCCCTCTAGGAGATTCAGGCAGTTCTCTGGGAGTAATAAAGAAACAAACAGGAAAAAATCTTTTAAAAATGTTCCGTCTGTTACTATTGGCAGGATTGAGGCGGAGATTGAAGATTTTCAGTTTGCTTGTAGTTCCCGTTTTGTCCCGTTTTGTGGCGCTAGAGAGCAAGAACGTTTTTTGTGAGATTTTTGTGGATAGTGGAGCAGCGGTCAATCTCATTGATAATCAATTTGCAATAACTCATGGTTTCCAGGTGCGCACTTTGGGAAAGGATATTCCTGTTTTTGCTATTGATTCCGCTCCACTTTCTCAGAAATCGTTAAAGGGCATAGTTCACAATATCCGTTTAATTGTGAGCGATGCTCATGTTGAGGATGTGTCATGTTTCGTCCTTAGCGGTTTGCCTACTCCTCTAGTGTTGGGGCTACCCTGGCTCACTAAACATAACCCCACCATTGATTGGCAAGCGAGGCAAATAAATGGTTGGAGTGACTTTTGCAGAGAGAATTGCCTCATGACATCTGTTTCTGAGGTTGCTACTAAGACTGTACCATCTTTTCTCTCTGAATTTTCGGATGTCTTCTCTGAGAGTGGAGTTCAGGATTTGCCCCCGCACAGGGAGTACGATTGCCCTATTAATCTCATCCCAGGCGCCAAGCTGCCTAAATCTCGTTTATACAATCTTTCCCAACCTGAAAGGGTCGCTATGCGTGCTTATATCTCTGAGAGTCTGAGAAAGGGACACATACGACCCTCGAAGTCACCTGTTGCCGCTGGTTTTTTCTTTGTTAAGAAAAAAGATGGTTCTTTAAGACCTTGTCTGGATTTCAGGGAGCTGAACAGTATCACTATTCGTGACCCTTATCCGCTTCCTCTGATCCCGGACCTGTTTAACCAGGTTGTTGGGGCTAAAGTCTTTTCCAAATTAGATCTAAGAGGGGCATACAACCTGGTCAGAGAAGGAGACGAATGGAAGACGGCCTTCAATACCCCTGAGGGCCGTTTTGAGAATTTGGTTATGCTTTTGGTTTGATGCTCTAGCCGTTTTTCAGCATTTCGTGAACATTTAATGGGAAAATTTGTATTAGTGTATTTGGATGACATTTTGATTTTTTCTTCTGATTTCAAAACTCATAAGGAACACTTATGTCAGGTCTTGCTCATCCTGTGGGAGAATAAATTATATGCGAAACTGGAAAAATGTGTGTTTGCGGTTCCAGAAATTCAATTTCTGGGGTTTCTTCTCTCCGCTTCTGGTTTTCGCATGGACCCTGAGAAAGTCCGCGCTGTGCTTGAGTGGGAGCTTCCTGAGAATCAGAAGGCGCTGATGCGTTTTTTGGGCTTTGCCAATTATTACAGGAAGTTTATTTTGAATTATTCCTCTATTGTTAAACCACTCACTGATATGACCAGAAAGGGGGTAGGTTTTTCTTCTTGGTCAGTAGAGGCGCGTAAGGCCTTTTCTAATATCAAGGAGAGTTTTGCTTCCGCTCCCATCTTGGTACAACCTGATATTTCTCTACCCTTCATAGTTGAGGTTGATGCTTCTGAGGTGGGTGTGGGGGCGGTCTTGTCTCAGGGTTCCTCTCCTGCCAATTGGCGACCGTGTGCCTTTTTCTCGAAGAAACTCTCCTCCGCAGAGAGAAATTACGATGTGGGAGATAGGGAATTGTTGGCCATCAAGTTGGCTTTTGAGGAATGGCGCCATTGGCTAGAGGGAGCCAGACACCCTATTACCGTGTTTACTGACCATAAAAATCTGGCCTACTTGGAGTCAGCCAAGCGTCTGAACCCGAGACAGGCCAGATGGTCTTTGTTCTTTTCAAGGTTTAATTTTGTTGTCACGTTCCGCCCTTGGGTTAAGAATGTGAAGGCAGATGCCCTGTCACGTTGTTTTCCGGGAGGTGGGAATTTTGAAGACCCGGGTCCCATTTTGGCTGAAGGTGTGGTGGTCTCTGCTCTCTTTCCTGAATTGGAGGCAGAGGTGCAGGCAGCCCAGTCAGAGGCTCCTGATCTTTGTCCTCCTGGGAGGTTGTTTGTGCCTCTCGCTTTAAGACACAAGATTTTTAAGGAACACCACGATACGGTCCTTGCTGGGCACCCGGGGGCAAGAGCCACAGTGGATCTCATTGCTCGGAGATTCTGGTGGCCTGCGCTTCGTAAGTCGGTTGAGGGTTTTGTGGCAGCCTGCGAGACTTGCGCTCGTGCCAACGTCCCTCATTCACGGCCATCAGGTCCTCTCCTTCCCTTACCCATTCCTTCCCGTCCTTGGACACATCTGTCCATGGACTTCATAACGGACCTGCCTCGTTCCTCGGGGAAGACTGTGATTCTGGTGGTGGTGGACCGTTTTAGCAAAATGGTGCATTTCATCCCTTTTCCTGGTTTGCCCAATGCTAAGACGCTGGCGCAGGCATTTATTGATCACATTGTCAAATTGCATGGTATTCCTTCAGACATAGTCTCTGATAGGGGCACGCAGTTTGTTTCCAGATTCTGGAAGGCTTTCTGTTCTCGCTTGGGGGTTCGGTTGTCATTCTCTTCTGCTTTCCACCCGCAGTCGAATGGCCAGACAGAGCGCGTCAATCAGAATCTGGAGACATATCTGTGCTGTTTTGTGGCGGAGAATCAGGAGGATCGGTGTTCTTTTTTGTCCCTTGCTGAGTTTGCTTTAAATAACCGTCGTCAGGAGTCCTCTGATAAGTCACCATTTTTTGGTGCATATGGGTTTCATCCGCAGTTTGGGACTTTCTCGGGAGAGGGGTCTTCTGGTTTACCTGATGAGGACAGATTCTCCTCGTCTTTGTCTTCTATTTGGCAAAAGATTCAGGATAATCTAAAGAGCATGAGTGAGAGATATAAGCGTGTGGCAGATAAGAGACGTGTGCCTGGTCCGGACCTGAATGTTGGTGATCTGGTGTGGTTGTCTACCAAGAATATCAAATTGAAGGTTCCCTCCTGGAAGTTGGGTCCTAGGTTTATTGGGCCTTACAAAATCCTGTCTGTCATCAATCCTGTTGCCTACCGTCTTGATCTTCCTCAGACTTGGAAGATCCATAATGTTTTTCATAAGTCCTTATTGAAACCTTATGTTCAACCCATTGTACCCTCGCCTTTGCCTCCTCCTCCGATTATGGTTGATGGGAATTTTGAATTTCAGGTCTCTAGGATTGTGGATTCTCGTCTTGTCCATGGTTCTCTCCAGTACCTCGTTCATTGGGAGGGTTATGGTCCTGAGGAGAGGATGTGGGTCCCAGTGACGGACATTAAGGCCACTCGTCTCATCAGGGCTTTCCATAGGTCCCATCCTGAGAAGGTGGGCTCTGAGTGTCCGGAGTCCACTTGTAGAGGGAGGGGTACTGTCACAACCAGACAGCTGAGAAGCTCTGACAGAAGCCTTTCAGAACCTCCTCCTTGAGTTTTCTTTGTTTTGAATTTCAGTTCCTCATCTCGTTAGCCTCTCTCAGCTGTCATGTAGTTGGACTGATTGCATCCCTTTAAATTCCTCCCCATAATGCATTAGTGTGCGGCTTATACAACTTCCTGGAGTGTGTGTGCATGCTGATCCTATCTTCCAGCCTTCTACAAGATAAGTGCTGTACATTTATTTGTGATTTTCTGTTTGCTGGATCCCAGGTGACCCTGACTCCCTCCGTGTCTAGTGTAGGGAGCCGGTGGTCGTGTCCCCTCACTATTGTAGGGTGTTCAGGTGGTATATAGTCGAGGTATGTGGATATGCGATCATCTACTATTGGGATTTTCCCATAGGCTGAGCAGACAGGGAGAGAGCCAGGTCTGATGCAGGGGTCTCCCTTTTGTTCCTTAGTTTTGGATCCAGTGAGTCATATATTCATTTTGCATGGTCTTGTTTCCTGTACACCTTCCGTGACAGCGTCGAAGTATGGATTTTGGGTTCAGAGATCTGTTTAGCTTTTGACATCGCCATGGCCATGGATTTATTGATATTATCGTTGAGCGATGATATAGCAGATCCAAGGGCTTGTTTAACCACCTCCGGACCGCCTAACGCAGATGTGCGGTCCGGAGGTGGCAGCGCTGCGCACAGTCACGCATATACGCGTCATCTCGCGAGACGCGAGATGACGCGAGTATGCGCCCGCGCGTGCGCAGTTCGCGCCGGCATTTAGTCGAGAAGTATTTCGTCAGCAACCTGCCAGCCAATGATCGTGGCTGGCAGGTTGCTGATTTTTAAAAAATCCAATCAAAGTGCCAGATAGCAGATCATATTAGTAAATATGATCTGATATATGGCTGCCTGCTCCTCTGCTGGTTCTTTTCGTCGGTTGGATCCAGCAGAGGAGCAGGCTTCACAGTGAGTACACCAACACTACACTTTAGCCCCTGATCACCCCCCTGAACTCCAATTAACCCTTTGATCACCCCTTTGATCACCCCTGTCAATCACAAGTGAAAAGAAAAAAGTGATCAGTGCAAACTGTCACTTTTTTTTTTCACTGGTATTGCCCGTTAGGTTTTAGGGATAGTTTAGGTCCCTTGGTTAGGTAGTTAGCGATCAGTTAGCGCCCAGCCCACCGCACCGCAGTCCGTTATTTGCTGATTAGCGTATCGCTAATCAGCATTTGTACTTTTATAGTATCTGGAAGTGATCAAAACTGATCACGGTCAGATCTATAATAGTACTAGTGTCACTTTAGTTCGCCCTCCACCCAAAACGCAGTGTTTGCCCGATCAGGCCTGATCGGTCGCCCACACGTGCGTTCGCCCACACCCGCCCCACCGCAGTGACAAAAAAAAATTTTTTTTGATCACTGCACATTCACTTTACACGCACCGCGGCGATAAAAAAAATCAGTTTTGATATTTTTTATCAACCGCAGCGGCCTCCGGTACTTCGCTAGCCTCCCCTTTGTAAGACAGGCTTGCTTTTTTTTTCTTGGGTAGTCTCAGGGAATACCCCTAAATTTAGTTGCCCACATGTCTAACAGGGGGTATTCCTCTGAAGAGGCCTACAGGCTTCTGACCCAGTCGGATGAGGAGTGGGAACCCTCATCTGATGAATCCAGCGGGTCAGAATACGAACCTGTAGAAAGCAGTGGCAGTCTGACCCAAAGTTCGGACGAGGAGGCTGAGGTCCCTGATACCACCAGGCGTACCCGGACCCGTGTGGCTAGACCGCAGGTTGCGCAGGATCCGCTTCAAGGGCAGCAGAGTGGGGCTGCTGCTGTCGGATTACGTGGTGAGGCATACACCAGCAGCCCAGCCCTCCCTGGACCTAGTACCAGCACTGCCGTACAACCTGGTGAAGTGGCAAGCACCAGAAGGGCAGTTGAAGCTGGTACGGTGGCACGTGCAGTAGTGACCCCGTCGCAGCCACCGCAAAGACGTGCCCGTAGAGCCCCTAGAATCCCAGAGGTGCTGGCAAACCCTGATTGGCAGTCCCCAACTTCAGCCGCACCTGTAGTTTTCCCTTTCACTGCCCAGTCTGGAGTTCGGGTTGAGACGGCTCAGATCGGTTCGGCCCTGGGATTTTTTGAGCTGTTCTTGACTGCGGAGCTTTTAGACTTAGTTGTGGTCGAAACAAACAGGTATGCCACACAATTTATCACCGCTAACCCGGGAAGCTATTATGCCCAGCCTTTCCGGTGGAAACCAGTCCAAGTTTCCGAACTTAAAACTTTTCTGGGCCTCCTCCTCAACATGGGCCTGACAAAAAAGCATGAATTGCGGTCATATTGGTCCACGAACCCGATTCATCACATGCCCATGTTCTCTGCTGCCATGTCCAGGGCACGTTTTGAGGCCATCCTGCGGTTCCTGCACTTTAGTGACAACACCGCCTCCCGTCCCAGGGGCCACCCTGCTTTTGACCGGCTCCACAAAATTCGGCCCCTCATAGACCATTTCAACCAGAAATTTGCAGATTTGTATACCCCTGAGCAAAACATCTGCGTAGACGAGTCCCTGATACATTTTACCGGGCGCCTTGGCTTCAAACAATACGTCCCAAGCAAGCGCGCCCGGTATGGGGTCAAATTGTATAAGCTCTGTGAAAGGACCACAGGCTATACCCACAAATTTCGTGTCTATGAGGGAAAAGATCAGACCCTGGAGCCGGTCGGTTGCCCTGACTACCTGGGGAGCAGTGGGAAGACAGTTTGGGACTTGGTGTCACCCTTATTCGGCAAGGGGTACCATCTTTATGTGGACAATTTTTACACAAGTGTGGCCCTCTTCAGGCATTTGTTTCTAGAACGGATTGGCGCCTGTGGCACCGCGCGAACTAGTCGCGCGGGCTTCCCCTAACGGCTCGTTACCACCTGTCTTGCAAGGGGGCAGAGGGCCGCACTGTGTAACGAAGAACTGCTCGCGGTGAAATGGAGAGACAAGCGTGAAGTTTACATGCTCTCCTCCATTCACGCAGACACGACAATACTAATTGAGCGAGCAACCCGTGTCATTGAAAAGCCCCTCTCAGTCCACGACTATAACCTTCACATGGGAGGGGTGGACTTCAATGACCAGATGTTGGCTCCGTATTTAGTGTCCCGCAGAACCAGACGCTGGTATAAGAAGGTGTCTGTATATTTAATTCAATTGGCTCTGTACAATAGTTTTGTTCTCTACAGTAAGGCTGGGAGAACTGGATCCTTCCTCAAATTTCAGGAAGAGATCATCGCGAACCTCCTGTATCCAGGAGGTTCCGTGGCCTCATCCACCAGTGTAGTTAGCCGTCTACACGAGCGACATTTCCCCAATGTCGTTCCTGGTACCTCAACCCAACAGTCACCCCGAAAAAGATGTGTCTTTGCGTGTAATCTGACAGCAGCGCAATGCTTCTGTCAGAATGCACATCGGTGCTGCAGCTAGTCAATCGGTTGGTCCACCTGGAAGGAAAAAAAAAAGAAAAAACCAGGCCGCAACGCAATAATTTTATTAACTTTGCAACAGAACATATAAACTTTAACTTTTTGAACAGAACATTAACCTTTTTGCTTACTGGTGTGTTTTTTTTTTTTTTTTACCTTTATAGGACAAACCTCTCCTTCCCCATGGGTCAATGTGCAAAGCGCAAATCGCCCAAAGATGTGGCGAAGTGCGTTATGCACTTTGTCCCATGTGAAAGGAGACGTTTGCAGCAGCTGTGTGTGAATGGGCCCTAATAGCCCTGTGTGCCTGTCCTGTGAGATGTGATCCCTATGCTAATAGTGTACCTGTGTGTGGTACTTCCGGAAACACTCTCCAAAGCATAGGGCAGGGTGGTCAGGGCAGTCAGGACAGAAATAGCGGGTGTCACGCCTTATTCCACTCCTGCTACAGACACGACTTTTCCCATTTTTTTATACAAAGTTGGCATTTGACCAAGATATTTTTCTCACCCAGCATGGGTATATGTAAAATGACACCCCAAAACACATTCCCCAGCTTCTCCTGAGTACGGCGATACCAGATGTGTGACACTTTTTTGCAGCCAAGGTGGGCAAAGGGGCACATATTCCAAAGTGCACCTTTCGGATTTCACCTGTCATTTTTTACACATTTTGATTGCAAAGTTCTTCTCACACATTTGGGCCCCTAAATTGCCAGGGCAGTATAACTACGCCACAAGTGACCCCATTTTGGAAAGAAGACACCCCAAGGTATTCTGTGAGGGGCATGGCGAGTTCCTAGAATTTTTTATTTTTTGTCGCAAGTTAGTGGAATATGAGACTTTGTAAGAAAAAAATAAAAAATAAAAATCATCATCATTTTCCGCTAACTTGTGACAAAAAATAAAAAGTTCTATGAACTCACTATGCCCATCAGCGAATACCTTAGGGTGTCTACTTTCCGAAATGGGGTCATTTGTGGGGTGTTTCTACTGTTTGGGCATTGTAGAACCTCAGGAAACATGACAGGTGCTCAGAAAGTCAGAGCTGCTTCAAAAAGCGGAAATTCACATTTTTGTACCATAGTTTGTAAACGCTATAACTTTTACCCAAACCATTTTTTTTTTGCCCAAACATTTTTTTTTTATCAAAGACATGTAGAACAATAAATTTGGCGAAAAATTTATATATGGATGTCGTTTTTTTTGCAAAATTTTACAGCTGAAAGTGAAAAATGTCATTTTTTTGCAAAAAAAAACGTTACATTTTGATTAATAACAAAAAAAGTAAAAATGCCAGCAGCAATTAAATACCACCAAATGAAATCTCTATTAGTGAGAAGAAAAGGAGGTAAAATTCATTTGGGTGGTAAGTTGCATGACCGAGCAATAAACGGTGAAAGTAGTGTAGTGCCGAAGTGTAAAAAGTGCTCTGGTCATGAAGGGGGTTTCACCTAGCGGGGCTGAGGGGGTTAATAGACTTGTCAAGTACATCTTTAATAGCATTAGCTGAAATTCCCTCAACAATTGCAGGTGTATGTATTTCCTGCTCCATCCTCATTTCCACACCCTCATCAGACATGTTCTGAAGAGGTATATATAGTATTTCTTATATACAGTTGCAAAAAAAAGTATGTGAACCCTTTGGAATGATATGGATTTCTGCACAAATTGGTCATAAAATGTGACATTCACAGTGCAGGTGGAAAAGGTATGTGAACCCCTAGACTAATGACCTCTCCAAGAGCTAATTGGCGTGAGGGAGACCAATGTCCAGGAATCAGTGACAAAGCTGAAGCTGCGCCGTGGCTGGATCTTTCAACAAGACAACGACCCTAAACACTGCTCAAAATCCACTAAGGCATTTATGCAGAGGAACAAGTACAATGTTCTGGAATGGCCATCTCAGTCCCCAGACCTGAGTATAATGGAAAATCTGTGGTGTGACCTAAAGAGAGCTGTCCATGCTCGGAAGCCATCAAACCTGAATGAACTAAAGATGTTTTGTAAAGAGGAATGGTCCAAAATACCTTCAACCAGAATCCAGACTCTCATTGGAACCTACAGGAAGCGTTTAGAGGCTGTCATTTCTGCAAAAGGAGGATCTACTAAATATTGATTTAATTTCTTTTTTGTGGTGCCCAAATGTCTGCACCTGCCTAATTGTGTGTAAACAGTTATAGCACTTTCTGTAAATCCAATAAACTTCATCTCACTTCTCAAATATCACTGTGTGTGTCTCCTATATGATATATTTACCTGACATTTTTTATCGTAACAACCAACGATTTATACAGGAAAATCATGACAATTAACAAGGTTGCCCAAACTTTCGCATCCCACTGTATCTCCAAAAGCCTTGCTGTCCATCAGTCCACGGTAAGACAAACTGTCTATAAATGGAGAAAGTCCAGCACTGCTGCTACTCTCCCTAGGAGCGGCCGTCCTGTAAAGATGACTGCAAGAGCACAGCGCAGACTGCTCAATGAGGGGAAGAAGAATCCTAGAGTGTCAGCTAAAGACTTACAGAAGTCTCTGGCATATGCTAACATCCCTGTCAGCGAATCTACGATATGTAAAACACTAAACAAGAATGGATTTCATGGGAGGACACCACAGAGGAAGCCACTGCTGTCCAAAAAACATTGCTGCACGTTTACAGTTTGCACAAGAGCACCTGGATGTTCCACAGCAGCACTGGCTAAATATCCTGTGGATAGAGGAAACCAAAGTGGAGTTGTTTGGAAGAAACACACAACACTATGTGTGGAGAAGAAGATGCACAGCACACCAACCTCAAAACCTCATCCCAACTGTGAAGTATGGTGGTGGGGGCATCATGGGTTGGGGCTGCTTTGCTGCGTCAGGGCCTGGACGGATTGCCACCATCGAAGGAAAAATGAATTCCCAGGTTTATCAAGACATTTTGCAGGAGAACTTAAGGCCACCTGTCCACCAGCTGACGCTCAACGGAAGATGGGTGCTGCAACAGGACAACGACCCAAAGCATAGAAGTAAATCAACAACAGAATGGCTTAAACAGAAGAGAATCCGCCTTCTTGAGCGGCCCAGTCAGAGTCCTGACCTCAACCCGATGGAGATGCTGTGGCAGGACCTCAAGAAAGCGATTCACACCGGACATCCCAAGAATATTGCTGAACTGAAACCGTTCTGTAAAGAGGATCGGTGAAGAATTACTCCTGACCGCTGTGCCCGTCTGATCTGCAACTACAGGAAACGTTTGGTGGAAGTTATTGCTGCCAAAGGAGGTTCAACCAGTTATTAAATCCAGGGGGTCACATACTTTCCCCACCTGCACTGTGAATGTTTACATGGTGCGTTCAATAAAAACATGGTAACATTTAACTCTTTGTGTGTTATTAGGTTAAGCCGACTGTGATTGTCTATTGCTGTGACTTAGATGAAGATCAGATCACATTTTATGACCAATTTGTGCAGAAATCCATCTCATTCCGAAGGGTTCACATACTTTTTCTTGTAACTGTATATTAATGATTAGTAGATTATATCTATATTATAAGTATATAGTGACCTTTTTATATATTTGAGGTAAATAAATACATAAATCTAATTTAATAAGAGTTAAAATCAACCCTTATGTTACAATCAGTACTAATGGTAGTTTGAGTAGCAGTAATACTCTGTGAATACTCTAGGTGGCAGGCTGGGATAGGATAAGGCGAGAGTTACGTTTCTCCTCTCAGAATGTCTGGTCGAGTATTATAACTGCGTTTTGCGGTCGAAATCCCGCAAGATTTTGGGGGAAGACCCGATACTTGGAAATGCGCTGCCGGTAGTATGCACTTGTGAAACGAAGCAGGGACTGGAGGGCACTGAAAGTACAGAGAAAAGTAGAAAATAGAGAAATATATATATATATAGGGAGCACAATTATACATATATGAGAGGACACGGTATTGTACCGATCTGTCATCTGAGGAGCAGTAAAGAAAGAGGAGGAGCTACGCAGCGCAGCAGTTTATATAGACTAAAGATCAAGCCGTGATTGGAGGCCTCAGCTCCTCATTTGAATATCTGTTGCTATGCAGAATATGATATATCCACATACATATTTTTAGCTTAACCACTTAAGGACCACAGGTTTATACCCCCCTAGTGACCAGGCCCTTTTTTACAAATCGGCACTCCACAACTTTAGCGGTTTATTGCTCGGTCATACAACTTACCACCCAAATGAATTTTACCTCCTTTTCTTCTCACTAATGGAGCTTTCATTTGGTGGTATTTCATTGCTGCTGACATTTTTACTTTTTTTGTTATTAATCGAAATTTACAGTGAGTAAATTTCGATTAATGGTGAGTTCATGGAATTTTGTATTTTTTGTCACAAGTTAGTGGAATATGAGACTTTGTAAGAAAAAAATAAATAAAAAATCATCAGTTTCCGCTAACTTGGGACAAAAAATAAAAAATTCTAGGAACTCACCATACCCCTCACGGAATACCTTAGGGTGTCTTATTTCCAAAATGGGGTCACTTGTTACGTAGTTATACTGCCCTGGCATTTTGGGGTGTCATTTTACATATACCCATGCTGGGTGAGAGAAATATCTCTGCAAAAGACAACTTTTCCCATTTTTTTTATACAAAATTGGCATTTGACCAAGATATTTCTCTCACCCAGCATGGGTATATGTAAAATGACACCCCAAAACACATTCCCCAACTTCTCCTGAGTACGGCGATACCACATGTGTGACACTTTTTTGCAGCCTAGATGCGCAAAGGTGCCCAAATTCCTTTTAGGAGGGCATTTTTTGACATTTGGATCCCAGACTTCTTCTCACGCTTTAGGGCCCCTTAAATGCCAGGGCAGTATAAATACCCCACATGTGACCCCATTTTGGAAAGAAGACACCCCAAGGTATTCAATGAGGGGCCTGGCGAGTTCATAGAAAAAAAAATTTTGGGCACAAGTTAGCGGAAATTATATATTTTTTTTCTCACAAAGTCTCCCTTTCCGCTAACTTGGGACAAAAATGTCAATCTTTCATGGACTCAATATGCCCCTCACGGAATACCTTGGGGTGTCTTCTTTCCGAAATGGGGTCACATGTGGGGTATTTATACTGCCCTGGCATTTTAGGGGCCCTAAAGCGTGAGAAGAAGTCTGGAATATAAATGTCTAAAAAATGTTATGCATTTGGATTGTATGGGGAGTTCATGTGAGATTTTATTTTTTGACACAAGTTAGTGGAATATGAGACTTTGTAAGAAAAAAAAAAAAAAAAACTATTTCCGCTAACTTGGGCCAAAAAAATGTCTGAATGGAGCCTTACAGGGGGGTGATCAATGACAGGGGGTGATCAGGGAGTCTATATGGGGTGATCAGGGAGTCTATATGGGGTGATCACCCCCCTGTCATTGATCACCCCCCTGTAAGGCTTCATTCAGACGTCCATATGTTTTTTACGGATCCACGGATACATGGATCGGATCCGCAAAACACATACGGACGTCTGAATGGAGCCTTACAGGGGGGTGATCAATGACAAGGAAGTGATCAGGGAGTCTATATGAGGTGATCACCCCTCTGTCATTGATCACCCCCCTGTAAGGCTCCATTCAGACGCCCGTATGTGTTTTGCGGATCCGATCCATGTATGCGTGGATCCGTAAAACACATACGGGCATCTGAATGGAGCCTTACAGGGGGGTGATCAATGACAGGGGGGTGATCAATGACAGGGGGGGTGATCAGGGAGTCTATATGGGGTGATCAGGGGTTAATAAGAGGTTAATAAGTGACAGGGGGGGTGTAGTGTAGTGGTGATTGGTGCTACTTATTACTGAGCTGCCTGTGTCCTCTGGTGGTCGATCCAAACAAAAGGGACACCAGAGGACCAGGTAGCAGGTATATTAGACGCTGTTATCAAAACAGCGTCTAATATACCTGTTAGGGGTTAAAAAAATTGCATCTACAGCCTGCCAGCGAGCGATCGCCGCTGGCAGGCTGGAGATCCACTCGCTTACCTTCCGTTCCTGTGAACGCGCGCCTGTGTGCGCGCGTTCACAGGAAATCTCGGCTCACGCGAGATGACGCCAATCGGCGTTAGTGTGACCTGGGAGAGCCGCCGCAATGACGCCTTTCGGCGTTAGCGTGGCGGCAGATGGTTAAAGTATCCTATTATATATGTACATTAATATTGCTATTTCAGCATTAAAGAAGGTTAATACGAGAATCCCGTCTGCCATAAAATACAATTTTATTTCAATGGATTAGATTGTAATGAAGGGGGATTTGTTGTGCTTTTTCATAGGTGTATAACATTTATATCTAAATATCCTAATTATAGTGGATTTGATATATAATTGGCCATATTGTGTTAAAATTTACCATTGTGTATGTATTTTAAAGTAGGCCGAAAGAGGTTCATGTTCAAGGTCATATAATTTCTTCTCTGTAGATGTACCAGTCTGAGAAGAGTCATTCTTGTCTCCTTTTAGATTTATGACTGAGATAAGGATATTCTCTAGATGCATCTGGTACTAATTACCCCTATGGTTTAATGTCTATTGATGAAGAAGAAATACTGTGATGTATATGTATAATGAACATTAAAATTTAGTATAAGATAATCATTAGGACATATATAATGGCTTTATATTGTTTGCATATTATTAAGGACGTCAATGCATCTGTTATCTTATATATTTCTCACTAGGAACGGGTACACTCCTAAAGCATGGTGAGAAATATTTAAAGTGTAAAATTTTGTTAGTAAAAGTGTTATTTTAACTAGCATTCAATCAAACATTGGAGTAACAGGAGGCCATCTCTGTGAGAGTACAAGGTCCATTATATTCTTATCGGTACATAAATTTTAGAGTATGGAAAAAGTCTAAATGGTACCACAAAGTCTATACCTTAGTTGGTTTATGTGTCAAAGATAATCCCTTAGCTCTAATTTAGGATTCCATATATTATATTTGTGGTCATGGCTATGGCCAAGAGATATCCGAAGAACCCTAGGGAGAGAAACAATGGGAACTACCTAACCCAGCTAGGCGTGTCTTAGCTGACCTGACTAAATGGCTTGTTGTGTGCCCTAAGCCATGATCGTGGGTAGGCCTATAAGTGGGCATACCCTGTGGAAATGAGAAGATAAGGGAGGGAGAGTGGGGCACCTGAAAACACACGCCTGTGAGTGAGGGTGTGGCTCGTATATAAAGAGCCTCTGCCCCTCCCACAAATGCAGGCTGACTAATCAGCCTTACCAACGTATAGAATGTAAGAGAAATCAGACCTGGACAGTTCACCCTTAATAGTGATGATGCTAGTAGCTTATGCAATAGTGCCACCTAGGTATGAATAGGTAACATTGCACCAACTGCTGAAATGCATTTTGGGTGATACACTGATATCACAGTCATTATCATATGTACACGCCTAGCTGACAATGATTGGAAAACTCCAAGTTAGGAAGATCTGTCTAACTGATAAGTTTGTGATCATAAACCGCACACACATGAAGGGGAAAAAACAACAACAGGGAGCAACAGAAGACACAGAAACACAGAGAAACAAAGAAAGAAAGGAAAGACCCCAGGAGAAAATTCCAATGATCAGAACGGACCTAAGAGCTGACTTCCCTTCAATATCGATTGAATTAATTGGCTTGATATGTAGGAAAATCCCCGCTTGTACCTTATTTTACTGATTTCACAATTTAATTAAAGACAATCTCTTTTTGAGGTGTTTTATATGTCCACCTCTATGATCAATTCCCTTTGAAATATTTCCTTTGTTCCTATCTTTTATATAAAGCATTTGCTTTATATCCCCGACATTGTTGGATCAGTGCAGTTCTGTGTAGCACTGTGTTGGATCAGCGGAGTTCTGTGAAGCACTGTGTAAGATCAGTGGAGTTCTGTGGAGCGCTGTGTGGGATCAGTGGAGTTCTGTGGAGCTGTTTGTGGGGTCAGTGAAGCTCTGTGGAGCGCTGTGTGGGATCAGTGGAGTTAGGTGGAGCGCTGTGTGGGATCAGTGGAGCTCTGTGGAGCGCTGTGTGGGATCAGTGGAGCTCTGTGGAGCGCTGTGTGGGATCAGTGGAGCTATGTGAAGCACTGTGTGTGATCAGTGGAGCTCTGTGTGGGATCAGTGGAGCTCTGTGGAGCGCTGTGTGGGATCAGTGGAGCTCTGTGTGGGATCAGTGGAGCTCTGTGGAGCGCTGTGTGGGATCAGTGGAGCTTTGTGGAGAGCTGTGTGCGATCAGTGGAGCTCTGTGGAGCGCTGTGTGGGATCAGTGGAGCTCTGTGGGGTGCTGTGTGGGATCGGAGGAGCTCTGTGGGGTGCTGTGTGGGATCAGTGGAGCTCTGTGGAGCGCTGTGTGGGATCAGTAGAGCTCTGTGGAGCGCTGTGTGGGATCAGTGGGGCTTTGTGGAGCGCTGTGTGGGATCAGTGGAGCTCTGTGGAGCGCTGTGTGGGATCAGTGGAGCTCTGTGGAGTGCTGTGTGGGTTCAGTGGAGCTCTGTGGGGTGCTGTGTGGGATCGGTGGAGCTCTGTGTGGGATCAGTAGAGTTCTGTGGAGCTGTTTGTGGGGTCAGTGGAGCTCTGTGGAGCGCTGTGTGGGATCAGTGGAGTTAGGTGGAGCGCTGTGTGGGATCAGTGGAGCTCTGTGGAGCGCTGTGTGGGATCAGTGGAGCTCTGTGGAGAGCTGTGTGGGATCAGTGGAGCTTTGTGGAGCACTGTGTGTGATCAGTGGAGCTCTGTGGAGCACTGTGTGGGATCAGTGGAGCTCTGTGGAGCGCTGTGTGGGATCAGTGGAGCTCTGTGGAGCGCTGTGTGGGATCAGTGGAGCTCTGTGGAGCGCTGTGTGGGATCAGTGGAGCTTTGTGCGATCAGTGGAGCTCTGTGGAGCGCTGTGTGGGATCAGTGGAGCTCTGTGGGGTGCTGTGTGGGATCGGAGGAGCTCTGTGGGGTGCTGTGTGGGATCAGTGGAGCTCTGTGGAGCACTGTGTGGGATCAGTAGAGCTCTGTGGAGCGCTGTGTGGGATCAGTGGGGCTTTGTGGAGCGCTGTGTGGGATCAGTGGAGCTCTGTGGAGAGCTGTGTGGGATCAGTGGAGCTCTGTGGAGCGCTGTGTGGGATCAGTGGAGCTCTGTGGGGTGCTGTGTGGGATCAGTGGAGCTCTGTGGGGTGCTGTGTGAGATCAGTGGAGCTCTGTGGGGTGCTGTGTGGGATCAGTGGGGCTTTGTGGAGCGCTGTGTGGGATCAGTGGAGCTCTGTGGAGTGCTGTGTGGGATCAGTGGAGCTCTGTGGAGCGCTGTGTGGGATCAGTGGAGCTCTGTGTGGGATCAGTGGAGCTCTGTGGGGTGCTGTGTGGGATCAGTGGAGCTCTGTGGAGTGCTGTGTGGGATCAGTGGAGCTTTGTGGAGCACTGTGTGGGATCAGTGGAGCTCTGTGGGGTGCTGTGTGGGATCAGTGGAGCTCTGTGGGGTGCTGTGTGGAATCGGAGGAGCTCTGTGGGGTGCTGTGTGGGATCAGTGGAGCTCTGTGGAGCGCTGTGTGGGATCAGTAGAGCTCTGTGGAGCGCTGTGTGGGATCAGTGGGGCTTTGTGGAGCGCTGTGTGGGATCAGTGGGGCTCTGTGGAGAGCTGTGTGAGATCAGTGGAGCTCTGTGGAGTGCTGTGTGGGTTCAGTGGAGCTCTGTGGGGTGCTGTGTGGGATCGGTGGAGCTCTGTGTGGGATCAGAGGAGATCTGTGGGGTGCTGTGTGGGATCGGAGGAGCTCGGTGGGGTGATGTGTGGGATCGGTGGAGCTCTGTGGAGCGCTGTGTGGGATCAGTGGAGCTCTGTAGAGCGCTGTGTGGGATCAGTGGAGCTCTGTGGGGCGCTGTGTGGGATCAGTGGAGCTCTGTGGGGTGCTGTGTGGGACCGGAGGAGCTCGGTGGGGTGCTGTGTGGGATCAGTGGAGCTCTGTGGAGCGCTGTGTGGGATCAGTGGAGCTCTGTGGGGTGCTGTGTGGGATTGGTGGAGCTCTGTGGAGCGCTGTGTGGGATCAGTGGAGCTCTGTGGAGCGCTGTGTGGGATCTGTGGAGCTCTGTGGAGCTCTGTGTGGGATCAGTGGAGCGCTGTGGGGTGCTGTGTGGGATCAGTGGAGCTTTGTGGAGCGCTGTGTGGGATCGGTGGGGCTCTGTGGGGGCGCTGTGTGGGATCAGTGGAGCTTTGTGCAGCGCTGTGTGGGATCAGTGGAGCTCTGTGGAGCGCTGTGTGGGATCAGTGGAGCTCTGTGGAGAGCTGTGTGGGATCAGTGGAGCTCTGTGGAGAGCTGTGTGGGATCAGTGGAGCTCTGTGGAGAGCTGTGTGGGATCAGTGGAGCTCTGTGGTGAGCTGTGTGGGATCAGTGGAGCTCTGTGGAGTGCTGTGTGGGATCAGTGGGGCTCTGTGGAGCGCTGTGTGGGATCAGTGGAGCTCTGTGGAGCGCTGTGTGGGATCGGTAGGGCTCTGTGGAGCGCTGTGTGGGATCGGTGGAGCGTTGTGGAGCGCTGTGTGGGATCAGTGGGGCTTTGTGGAGCGCTATGTGGGATCAGTGGAGCTCTGTGGGGTGCTGTGTGGGATCAGTAGAGCTCTGTGGAGCGCTGTGTGGGATCAGTGAAGCTTTGTGGAGCGCTATGTGGGATCAGTGGAGCTCTGTGGGGTGCTGTGTGGGATCAGTAGAGCTCTGTGGAGCGCTGTGTGGGATTGGTGGAGCTTTGTGGAGCGCTGTGTGGGATCAGTGGGGCTCCGTGGAGCGCTGTGTGGGATCGGTGGAGCTTTATGGAGCGCTGTGTGGGATCAGTGGGGCTTTGTGGGATCAGTGGAGCTCTGTGGGGTGCTGTGTGGGATCAGTGGAGCTCTGTGGGGTGCTGTGTGGGATCAGTGAGCTTTGTGGAGCGCTGTGTGGATCAGTGAAGCTCTGTGGGGTGCTGTGTGGCATCAGTGGAGCTCTGTGGAGCGCTGTGTGGGATCAGTGGAGCTCTGTGGGTGCTGTGTGGGATCAGTGGAGCTCTGTGGAGTGCTGTGTGGGATCAGTGGAGCTCTGTGGGGTGCTGTGTGGGATCAGTGGAGTTCTGTGGAGTGCTGTGTGGGATCAGTGGAGCTCTGTGGGGTGCTGTGTGGGATCAGTGGAGCTATGTGGAGCGCTGTGTGGGATCAGTGGAGCTCTGTGGAGTGCTGTGTGGGATCAGTGGAGCTCTGTGGAGCACTGTGTGGGATCAGTGGAGCTCTGTGGGGTGCTGTGTGGGATCAGTGGAGCTCTGTGGGGTGCTGTGTGGGATCAGTGGAGCTCTGTGGAGCGCTGTGTGGGATCAGTGGAGCTCTGTGGGGTGCTGTGTGGGATCAGTGGAGCTCTGTGGAGCACTGTGTGGGATCAGTGGAGCTCTGTGGGGTGCTGTGTGGATCAGTGGAGCTGTGTGGGATCAGTGGGGCTCTGTGGAGCGCTGTTTGGGATCGGTGGAGCTCTGTGGAGCGCTGTGTGGGATCAGTGGAGCTCTGTGGAACTCTGTGTGGGATCAGTGGAGTTCTGTGGAGCGCTGTGTGGGATCGGTGGAGCTCTGTGGAGCGCTGTGTGGGATCAGTGGAGCTTTGTGGAGCGCTGTGTGGGATCAGTGGAGCTCTGTGAGTGCTGTGTGGAATCAGTGGAGCTCTGTGGAGTGCTGTGTGGGATCAGTGGAGCTCTGTGGGGTGCTGTGTGGGATCAGTGGAGCTCTGTGGGGAGCTGTGTGGGATCAGTGGAGCTCTGTGGAGCGCTGTGTGGGATCAGTGGAGTTTTGTGGGGTGCTGTGTGGGATCAGTGGAGCTCTGTGGAGCGCTGTGTGGGATTAGTGGAGCTCTGTGGATCGCTGTGTGGGATCAGTGGGGCTTTGTGGAGCGCTGTGTGGGATCAGTGGAGCTCTGTGGAGCGCTGTGTGGGATCAGTGGAGCGCTGTGTGGGATCAGTGGAGCTCTGTGGGGTGCTGTGTGGGATCAGTGGGGCTTTCTGGAGCGCTGTGTGGGATCAGTGGAGCTCTGTGGAGTGCTGAGTGGGATCAGTGGAGCTCTGTGGAGCGCTGTGTGGGATCAGTGGAGCTCTGTGTGGTGCTTGTGTGGGATCAGTGGAGCCTCTGTGGAGCGCTGTGTGGGATCAGTGGAGCTCTGTGGGGTGCTGTGTTTGATCAGTGGAGCTCTGTGGAGCGCTGTGTGGGATCAGTGGAGCTCTGTGGAGCGCTGTGTGGGATCAGTGGAGCTCTGTGAGGCGCTGTGTGGGATCAGTGGAGCGCTGTGTGGGATCAGTGGAGCTCTGTGGGGTGCTGTGTGGGATCAGTGGGGCTTTGTGGAGCGCTGTGTGGGATCAGTGGAGCTCTGTGTGCTGTGTGGATCAGTGGAGCTCTGTGGAGCGCTGTGTGGGATCAGTGGAGCTCTGTGTGGGATCAGTGGAGCTCTGGTGGGGGCTGTGTGGGATCAGTGGAGCTTCTGTGGAGTGCTGTGTGGGATCAGTGGAGATTGTGGAGCGCTGTGTGGGATCAGTGGAGCTCTGTGGGGTGCTGTGTGGGATCAGTGGAGATTTGTGGAGCGCTGTGTGGATCAGTGAGGCTCTGTAGAGTGCTGTTGGTATCAGTGGAGCTCTGTGGAGCACTTTGTGGGATCAGTGGAGCTCTGTGGGGTGCTGTGTGGGATCAGTGGAGCTTTGTGGAGCGCTGTGTGGGATCAGTGGAGCTCTGTGGGGTGCTGTGTGGGATCAGTGGAGCTTTGTGGAGCGCTGTGTGGGATCAGTGGAGCTCTGTAGAGCGCTGTGTGGGATCAGTGGAGCTCTGTGGGGTGCTGTGTGGGATCAGTGGAGCTGTGTGGAGTGCTGTGTGGGATCAGTGGGGCTCTGTGGAGCGCTGTGTGGGATCGGTGGAGCTCTGTGGAGCGCTGTGTGGGATCAGTGGAGCTTTGTGGAACGCTATGTGGGATAAGTGGAGCTCTGTGGGGTGCTGTGTGGGATCAGTGGAGCTCTGTGAGCGCTGTGTGGGATCAGTGGAGCTCGGTGGGGTGCTGTGTGAGATCAGTGGAGCTCTGAGGAGCGCTGTGTGTGATCAGTGGAGCTCTGTGGGGTGCTGTGTGGGATCAGTGGAGCTCTGTGGAGCGCTGTGAGGGATCAGTGGAGCTCTGTGGAGTGCTGTGTGGGATCAGTGGAGCTCTGTGGAGCACTGTGTGGGATCAGTGGAGCTCTGTGGGGTGCTGTGTGGGATCAGTGGATTTCTGTGGAGTGCTGTGTGGGATCAGTGGAGCTCTGTGGGGTGCTGTGTGGGATCAGTGGAGCTCTGTGGAGCGCTGTGTGGATCAGTGGAGCTCTGTGGAGTGCTGTGTGGGATCAGTGGAGCTCTGTGGAGCACTGTGTGGGATCAGTGGAGCTCTGTGGGGGTGCTGTGTGGGATCAGTGGAGCTCTGTGGGGTGATGTGTGGGATCAGTGGAGCGCTGTGTGGGATCAGTGGAGCTCTGTGGAGCGCTGTGTGGGATTGGTGGAGCTTTGTGGAGCGCTGTGTGGGATAAGTGGGGCTCTGTGGAGCGCTGTGTGGGATCGGTGGAGCTTTGTGGAGCGCTGTGTGGGATCAGTGGGGCTTTGTGGAGCGCTGTGAGGGATCAGTGGAGCTCTGTGGGGTGCGGTGTGGGATCAGTGGAGCTCTGTGGCGTGCTGTGTGGGATCAGTGGAGCTTTGTGGAGCGCTGTGTGGGATCAGTGTAGCTCTGTGGGTTGCTGTGTGGGATCAGTGGAGCTCTGTGGAGCGCTGTGTGGGATCAGTGGAGCTCTGTGTGGTGCTGTGTGCGATCAGTGGAGCTCTGTGGAGCACTGTGTGGGATCAGTGGAGCTCTGTGGGGTGCTGTGTGGGATCAGTGGAGCTCTGTGGAGCGCTGTGTGGGATCAGTGGAGCTCTGTGGAGTGCTGTGTGGGATCAGTGGAGCTCTGTGGAGCACTGTCTGGGATCAGTGGAGCTCTGTGGGGAGCTGTGTGGGATCAGTGGAGTTCTGTGGAGTGCTGTGTGGGATCAGTGGAGCTTTGTGGGGTGCTGTGTGGGATCAGTGGAGCTCTGTGGAGCGCTGTGTGGGATCAGTGGAGCTCTGTGTAGTGCTGTGTGGGATCAGTGGAGCTCTGTGGAGCACTGTGTGGGATCAGTGGAGCTCTGTGGGGTGCTGTGTGGGATCAGTGGAGCTCTGTGGGGTGCTGTGTGGGATCAGTGGAGCGCTGTGTGGGATTAGTGGAGCTCTGTGGGGTGCTGTGTGGGATCAGTGGAGTTCTGTGGAGCGCTGTGTGGGATCGATGGAGCTCTGTGGAGCGCTGTGTAGGATAAGTGGGGCTTTGTGGAGCGCTGTGTGGGATCAGTGGAGCGCTGTGTGGGATCAGTGGAGCTCTGTGGAGCGCTGTGTGGGATCAGTGAAGCTCTGTGGAACTCTGTGTGGGATCAGTGGAGTTCTGTGGAGCGCTGTGTGGGATCGGTGGAGCTCTGTGGAGCGCTGTGTGGGATCAGTGGAGCTTTGTGGAGCGCTGTGTGGGATCAGTGGAGCTCTGTGAGTGCTGTGTGGGATCAGTGGAGCTCTGTGGAGCGCTGTGTGGGATCAGTGGAGCTCTGTGGGGTGCTGTGTGGGATCAGTGGAGCTCTGTGGGGTGCTGTGTGGGATCAGTGGAGCTCTGTGGAGCGCTGTGTGGGATCAGTGGAGCTTTGTGGTGTGCTGTGTGGGATCAGTGGAGCTCTGTGGAGTGCTGTGTGGGATTAGTGGAGCTCTGTGGAGCGCTGTGTGGGATCAGTGGGGCTTTGTGGAGCACTGTGTGGGATCAGTGGAGCGCTGTGTGGGATCAGTGGAGCTCTGTGGAGCGCTGTGTGGGATCAGTGGAGCTCTGTGGGGTGCTGTGTGGGATCAGTGGAGCTCTGTAGAGCTGCTGTGTGGGATCAGTGGAGCTCTGTGGGGCTGTGTGGGATCAGTGGAGCTCGGTGGGTGCGTGTGGGATCAGTGGGGATTCTGGAGCGCTGTGTGGGATCAGTGGAGCTCTGTGGAGGCTGTGTGGGATCAGTGGAGCTCTGTGGAGCGCTGTGTGGGATCAGTGAGCTCTGTGGAGCGCTGTGTGGGATCAGTGGAGCTGTGGGGTGCTGTGTGGGATCTGTGGAGCTTGTGGAGTGCTGTGTGGGATCAGTGGAGCTCGTGGAGCTGTGTGGGATCATTGGAGCTCTGTGGGGTGCTGTGTGGGATCAGTGGAGCTTTGTGGAGCGTGTGTGGGATCAGTGGAGCTTGTGGGCTGCTATGTGGGATCAGTGGAGCTTGTGGAGCGCTGTGTGGGATCAGTGGAGCTTTGTAGAGCGCTGTGTGGGATCAGTGGAGCTCTGTGGAGCACTGTGTGGGATCAGTGGAGCTTGTGGGGTGCTGTGTGGGATCAGTGGAGCTGTGGAGCCTGTGGGGATCAGGGGAGCTCTGTGGGGGCTGTGGGATCAGTAGAGCCTGTGGGGTGCTGTTGGGATCAGTGGAGCTCTGTGGAGGCTGTGTGGATCAGTGGAGCTCTGTGGAGCGCTGTGTGGGATCAGTGGAGCTCTGTGGAGCGCTGTGTTGGATCAGTGGAGCTCTGTGGGGTGCTGTGTGAGATCAGTGGAGCTCTGTGGAGTGCTGTGTGGGATCAGTGGAGCTCTGTGGAACACTGTGTGGGATCAGTGGAGCTCTGTGGGGTGCTGTGTAGGATCAGTGGAGTTCTGTGGAGTGCTGTGTGGGATCAGTGGAGCTCTGTGGGGTGCTGTGTGGGGTCAGTGGAGCGCTGTGTGGGATCAGTGGAGCTCTGTGGAGTGCTGTGTGGGATCAGTGGAGCTCTGTGGAGCATTGTGTGGGATCAGGTGGAGCTCTGTGGGGTGCTGTGTGTGTGATCAGGTGGAGCTCTGTGTGGTGTCTGTGTGGATCAGTGAGCTTCTGTGGAGCCTGTGTGGGATCAGGGAGCTCTGTGGAGCTTGCTGTGTGGGATCAGTGGAGCTCGTGGGGTGGTGTGGGATCAGTGGAGCTCTGTGGGGTGCTGTGTGATCAGTGGAGCTTGTGGGGTGGTGTGTGCGATCAGTGGGCTTGTGGAGCGCTGTGTGGGATCAGTGGAGCTCTGTGGAGTGCTGTGTGGGATCAGTGGAGCTCTGTGGAGTGCTGTGTGGGATCAGTGGAGCTCTGTGGAGCACTGTGTGGGATTGGTGGAGCTCTGTGGGGTGCTGTGTAGGATCAGTGGAGTTCTGTGAAGTGCTGTGTGGGATCAGTGGAGCTCTGTGGGGTGCTGTGTGGGATCAGTGGAGCTCTGTGGAGCGCTGTGTGGGATCAGTGGAGCTCTGTGGAGCGCTGTGTGGGATCAGTGGAGCTCTGTGGAGCTCTGTGTGGGATCATTGGGGCTTTGTGGAGCGCTGTGTGGGATCAGTGGAGCTCTGTGGAGTGCTATGTGGGATCAGTGGAGCTCTGTGGAGCGCTGTGTGGATCAGTGGAGCTCTGTGGGGTGCTGTGTGGGATCAGTGGAGCTCTGTGGGGTGCGTGTGGAGATCAGTGGGCTCTGTGGGGTGCTGTGTGGGATCAGTGGGAGCTTGTGGAGCGCTGTGTGGGATCAGTGGAGCTCTGTGGAGTGCTGTGTGGGATCAGTGGAGCTTGTGGAGCGCTGTGTGGGATCAGTGGAGCTCTGGGACTGTGTGGGATCAGTGGAGCTGTGGGGTGCTGTGTGGGATCAGTGGAGCTCTGTAGAGTGCTGTGTGGGATCAGTGGAGCTTTGTGGAGCTGTTGGGGATCAGTGGAGCTCTGGGAGTCGCTGTGTGGATCAGTGGAGCTTGTGGAGCGCTGTGTGGGATCAGTGGAGCTTTGTGGGAGTGGTGGGATGTGGAGCTATGTGGAGCG
>NW_025334159.1:199462-269123 GCF_014858855.1 Bufo gargarizans | reverse complement strand
AGAATGAGGCTTCACGTCAGCCACCACTGCAACAGTCCATTGGCATATATTTAGGCCCAGCACACACACAGGCAGAGGAGAGAGGTCCCGTAACAGAGAATCTGGCTTCATGTCAGCAGAGAATCAGTCTGCATGTCATAGCAGAGAATGAGGCTTCACGTCAGCCACCACTGCAACAGTCCCTTGGCATATATTTAGGCCCAGCACACACACAGGCAGAGGAGAGAGGTCCCGTAACAGAGATCTGGCTTCATGTCAGCAGAGAATCAGTCTGCATGTCATAGCAAGAATAGGCTTCACGTCAGCCACCACTGCAACAGTCCATTGGCATAATTTAGGCCCAGCACCCAGGCAGAGGAGAGAGGTCCCGTAACAGACAATCTGGCTTCATGTCAGCAGAGAATCAGTCTGCATGTCATAGCAGAGAATGAGGCTTCACGTCAGCCACCACTGCAACAGTCCATTGGCATATATTTAGGCCCAGCACCCAGGCAGAGGAGGGAGGTCCCGTAACAGAGAATCTGTCTTCATGTCAGCAGAGAATTAGTCTGCATGTCATAGCAGAGAATGAGGCTTCACGTCAGCCACCACTGCAACAGTCCATTGGCATATATTTAGGCCCAGCACACACAGGCAGAGGAGAGAGGTCCCGTAACAGAGAATCTGGCTTCATGTCAGCAGAGAATCAGTCTGCATGTCATAGCAGAGAATGAGGCTTCACGTCAGCCACCACTGCAACAGTCCATTGGCATATATTTAGGCCCAGCACACACAGGCAGAGGAGAGAGGTCCCGTAACAGAGAATCTGGCTTCATGTCAGCAGAGAATCAGTCTGCATGTCATAGCAGAGAATGAGGCTTCACGTCAGCCACCACTGCAACAGTCCATTGGCATATATTTAGGCCCAGCACCCAGGCAGAGGAGGGAGGTCCCGTAACAGAGAATCTGTCTTCATGTCAGCAGAGAATTAGTCTGCATGTCATAGCAGAGAATGAGGCTTCACGTCAGCCACCACTGCAACAGTCCATTGGCATATATTTAGGCCCAGCACACACAGGCAGAGGAGAGAGGTCCCGTAACAGAGAATCTGTCTTCATGTCAGCAGAGAATCAGTCTGCATGTCATAGCAGAGAATCGAGGCTTCACGTCACCCACCACTGCAACAGTCCATTGGCATATATTTAGGCCCAGCACCCAGGCAGAGGAGGAGAGGTCCCGTAACAGAGAATCTGGCTTCATGTCAGCAGAGAATTAGTCTGCATGTCATAGCAGAGAATGAGGCTTCACGTCACCCACCACTGCAACAGTCCATTGGCATATATTTAGGCCCAGCACACACAGGCAGAGGAGAGAGGTCCCGTAACAGAGAATCTGGCTTCATGTCAGCAGAGAATTAGTCTGCATGTCATAGCAGAGAATGAGGCTTCACGTCAGCCACCACTGCAACAGTCCATTGGCATATATTTAGGCCCAGCACACAGGCAGAGGAGAGAGGTCCCGTAACAGACGATCTGGCTTCATGTCAGCAGAGAATCAGTCTGCATGTCATAGCAGAGAATGAGGCTTCACGTCAGCCACCACTGCAACAGTCCATTGGCATATATTTAGGCCCAGCACACACAGGCAGAGGAGAGAGGTCCCGTAACAGAGAATCTGTCTTCATGTCAGCAGAGAATTAGTCTGCATGTCATAGCAGAGAATGAGGCTTCACGTCACCCACCACTGCAACAGTCCATTGGCATATATTTAGGCCCAGCACACAGGCAGAGGAGAGAGGTCCCGTAACAGAGAATCTGTCTTCATGTCAGCAGAGAATTAGTCTGCATGTCATAGCAGAGAATGAGGCTTCACGTCACCCACCACTGCAACAGTCCATTGGCATATATTTAGGCCCAGCACACACCCAGGCAGAGGAGAGAGGTCCCGTAACAGAGAATCTGTCTTCATGTCAGCAGAGAATTAGTCTGCATGTCATAGCAGAGAATGAGGCTTCACGTCAGCCACCACTGCAACAGTCCATTGGCATATATTTAGGCCCAGCACACACACAGGCAGAGGAGAGAGGTCCCGTAACAGACAATCTGGCTTCATGTCAGCAGAGAATTAGTCTGCATGTCATAGCAGAGAATGAGGCTTCACGTCAGCCCACCACTGCAACAGTCCATTGGCATATATTTAGGCCCAGCACACCAGGCAGAGGAGAGAGGTCCCGTAACAGAGCAATCTGGCTTCATGTCAGCAGAGAATTAGTCTGCATGTCATAGCAGAGAATGAGGCTTCACGTCAGCCACCACTGCAACAGTCCATTGGCATATATTTAGGCCCAGCACACACACAGGCAGAGGAGAGAGGTCCCGTAACAGAGAATCTGGCTTCATGTCAGCAGAGAATCAGTCTGCATGTCATAGCAGAGAATGAGGCTTCACGTCAGCCACCACTGCAACAGTCCATTGGCATATATTTAGGCCTAGCACACAGGCAGAGGAGAGAGGTCCCGTAACAGACAATCTGGCTTCATGTCAGCAGAGAATCAGTCTGCATGTCATAGCAGAGAATGAGGCTTCACGTCAGCCACCACTGCAACAGTCCATTGTCATAAATTTAGGCCCAGCACCCAGGCAGAGGAGGGAGGTCCCGTAACAGACAATCTGGCTTCATGTCAGCAGAGAATTAGTCTGCATGTCATAGCAGAGAATCAGGCTTCATGTCAGCCACCACTGCAACAGTCCATTGGCATATATTTAGGCCTAGCACACAGGCAGAGGAGAGGTTCATTCAACTTTGGGTAGCATCGCAATATAATGGTAAAATGAAAATAAAAATAGGATTGAATGAGGAAGTGCCCTGGAGTCCAATAATATATGGTTATGGGGAGGTAGTTAATGTCTAATCTGGACAAGGGACGGACAGGTCCTGTGGGATCCATGCCTGGTTCATTTTTATGAACGTCAGCTTGTCCACATTGGCTGTAGACAGGCGGCTGCGTTTGTCTGTAATGACGCCCCCTGCCGTGCTGAATACACGTTCAGACAAAACGCTGGCTGCCGGGCAGGCCAGCACCTCCAAGGCATAAAAGGCTAGCTCTGGCCACGTGGACAATTTAGAGACCCAGAAGTTGAATGGGGCCGAACCATCAGTCAGTACGTGGAGGGGTGTGCACACGTACTGTTCCACCATGTTAGTGAAATGTTGCCTCCTGCTAACACGTTGCGTATCAGGTGGTGGTGCAGTTAGCTGTGGCGTGTTGACAAAAGTTTTCCACATCTCTGCCATGCTAACCCTGCCCTCAGAGGAGCTGGCCGTGACACAGCTGCCTTGGCGACCTCTTGCTCCTCCTCTGCCTTGGCCTTGGGCTTCCACTTGTTCCCCTGTGACATTTGGGAATGCTCTCAGTAGCGCGTCTACCAACGTGCGCTTGTACTCGCGCATCTTCCTATCACGCTCCAGTGCAGGAAGTAAGGTGGGCACATTGTCTTTGTAGCGTGGATCCAGCAGGGTGGCAACCCAGTAGTCCGCACAGGTTAAAATGTGGGCAACTCTGCTGTCGTTGCGCAGGCACTGCAGCATGTAGTCGCTCATGTGTGCCAGGCTGCCCAGGGATAAGGACAAGCTGTCCTCTGTGGGAGGCGTATCGTCATCGTCCTGCCTTTCCCCCCAGCCACGCACCAGTGATGGACCCGAGCTGCGTTGGGTGCCACCCCGCTGTGACCATGCTTCATCCTCATCCTCCTCCACCTCCTCCTCATCCTCGTCCTCCTCGTCCTCCAGTAGTGGGCCCTGGCTGGCCACATTTGTACCTGGCCTCTGCTGTTGCCAAAAACCTCCCTCTGAGTCACTTCGAAGAGACTGGCCTGAAAGTGCTAAAAATGACCCCTCTTCCTCCTCCTCCTCCTCCTCCTCCTGGGCCACCTCCTCTTCCATCATCGCCCTAAGTGTTTTCTCAAGGAGACATAGAAGTGGTATTGTAACGCTGATAACGGTGTCATCGCCACTGGCCATGTTGGTGGAGTACTCGAAACAGCGCAACAGGGCACACAGGTCTCGCATGGAGGCCCAGTCATTGGTGGTGAAGTGGTGCTGTTCTGTAGTGCGACTGACCCGTGCGTGCTGCAGCTGAAACTCCACTATGGCCTGCTGCTGCTCGCACAGTCTGTCCAGCATGTGCAAGGTGGAGTTCCACCTGGTGGGCACGTCGCATATGAGGCGGTGAGCGGGAAGGCCGAAGTTACGCTGTAGCGCAGACAGGCGAGCAGCAGCAGGATGTGAACGCCGGAAGCGCGAACAGACGGCCCGCACTTTATGCAGCAGCTCTGACATGTCGGGGTAGTTGTGAATGAACTTCTGCCCCACCAAATTCAGCACATGCGCCAAGCAAGGGATGTGCGTCAAATTGGCTAGTCCCAGAGCTGCAACGAGATTTCGCCCATTATCACACACCACCAGGCCGGGCTTGAGGCTCACCGGCAGCAACCACTCGTCGGTCTGTTGTTCTATACCCCGCCACAACTCCTGTGCGGTGTGGGGCCTGTCCCCCAAACATATGAGTTTCAGAATGGCCTGCTGACGTTTACCCCGGGCTGTGCTGAAGTTGGTGGTGAAGGTGTGTGGCTGACTGGATGAGCAGGTGGAAGAAGAGGAGGAGGAAGCCGAGAAGGAGGAGGTGGCAACAGGAGGCAAAGAATGTTGCCCTGCGATCCTTGGCGGCGGAAGGACGTGCGCCAAACAGCTCTCCGCCTGGGGCCCAGCTGCCACTACATTTACCCAGTGTGCAGTTAGGGAGATATAGCGTCCCTGGCCGTGCTTACTGGTCCACGTATCTGTGGTTAGGTGGACCTTGCCACAGATGGCGTTGCGCAGTGCACACTTGATTTTATCGGATACTTGGTTGTGCAGGGAAGGCACGGCTCTCTTGGAGAAGTAGTGCCGGCTGGGAACAACATACTGTGGGACAGCAAGCGACATGAGCTGTTTGAAGCTGTCTGTGTCCACCAGCCTAAATGACAGCATTTCATAGGCCAGTAGTTTAGAAATGCTGGCATTCAGGGCCAGGGATCGAGGGTGGCTAGGTGGGAATTTACGCTTTCTATCAAATGTTTGTGAGATGGAGAGCTGAACGCTGGCGTGTGACATGGTTGAGACGCTTGGTGACGGAGGTGGTGGTGGTGGTGTTGGTGGTACATCCCCTGTTTGCTGGGAGGCAGGTGCCAACGTTCCTCCAGAGGCGGAGGAAGAGGCCGAGGCGGCAGCAGCAGAATAGGCCGAGGCGGCAGCAGCAGAAGAGGTAGCAGGGGGAGCCTGAGTGACTTCCTTGGTTTTAAGGTGTTTACTCCACTGCAGTTCATGCTTTGCATGCAGGTGCCTGGTCATGCAGGTTGTGCTCAGGTTCAGAACGTTAATGCCTCGCTTCAGGCTCTGATGGCACAGCGTGCAAACCACTCGGGTCTTGTCGTCAGCACATTGTTTGAAGAAGTGCCATGCCAGGGAACTCCTTGAAGCTGCCTTTGGGGTGCTCGGTCCCAGATGGCGGCGGTCAGTAGCAGGCGGAGTCTCTTGGCGGCGGGTGTTCTGCTTTTGCCCACTGCTCCCTCTTTTGCTACGCTGTTGGCTCGGTCTCACCACTGCCTCTTCCTCCGAACTGTGAAAGTCAGTGGCACGACCTTCATTCCATGTGGGGTCTAGGACCTCATCGTCCCCTGCATCGTCTTCCACCCAGTCTTGATCCCTGACCTCCTGTTCAGTCTGCACACTGCAGAAAGACGCAGCAGTTGGCACCTGTGTTTCGTCATCATCAGAGACATGCTGAGGTGGTATTCCCATGTCCTCATCATCAGGAAACATAAGTGGTTGTGCGTCAGTGCATTCTATGTCTTTCACCGCTGGGGAAGGGCTAGGTGGATGCCCTTGGGAAACCCTGCCAGCGGAGTCTTCAAACAGCATAAGAGACTGCTTCATAACTTGAGGCTGAGACAGTTTCCCTGGTATGCATGGGGGTGATGTGACAGACTGATGGGGTTGGTTTTCAGGCGCCATCTGTGCGCTTTCTGCAGAAGACTGGGTGGGAGATAATGTGAACGTGCTGGATCCACTGTCGGCCACCCAATTGACTAATGCCTGTACCTGCTCAGGCCTTACCATCCTTAGAACGGCATTGGGCCCCACCATATATCGCTGTAAATTCTGGCGGCTACTGGGACCTGAGGTAGTTGGTACACTAGGACGTGTGGATGTGGCAGAACGGCCACGTCCTCTCCCAGCACCAGAGGGTCCACTAACACCACCACGACCATGTCCACGTCCGCGTCCCTTACTAGATGTTTTTCTCATTGTTATGGTTCACCACAACAACAAATATATTATTTGGCCCAATGTATTGTATTCAAATTCAGCGGGATATAAATTTGAGGCCTAGTATTTAGGCGCTGGGTGACCGGTATGGATTTAGTGACAGAATTAGACTTGGAAATGCACAGAAGCGTGTGTGTGTGGAAGTTATTCTGAATGACCCAATGTGCACCTTGAATATTATATACCCTTTTAGGGATAGATTTCAAATAGCTCTGATATAGCAGGAACCACTAAATTATGAAATTGTTAAATTGGGAATTGTATTTAAACCCAGAACAAAAAATGTGCTTTGACGGACACTAAATAACTTTCCCAGCCACAACAGGACAGCGTTAACGAGAGATTTAGCAGGATATAAATTTGAGGCCTAGTATTTAGGCGCTGGGTGACAGGTATGGGTTTAGTGACAGAATTAGACTTAGAAATACACAGTAGCGGGTGTGTGTGAAGTTATTCTGAATGACCCAATGTGCACCTTGAATATTATATACCCTTTTAGGGATAGATTTCAAATAGCTCTGATATAGCAGAAACCACTAAATTATGAAATTGCTAAATTGGGAATTGTATTTCAACCCAGAACAAGAAATGTGCTTGAACGGACACTAAATAACTCGCCCAGCTACAGCACTAAGGACAGATTTAGCGGGATATAAATTTGAGACCTAGTATTTAGGCGCTGGGTGACAGGTATGGGTTTAGTGCCAGAATTAGACTTGGAAATACACAGTAGCGGGTGTGTGTGAAGTTATTCTGAATGACCCAATGTGCACCTTGAATATTATATACCCTTTTAGGGATAGATTTCAAATAGCTCTGATATAGCAGAAACCACTAAATTATGAAATTGCTAAATTGGGAATTGTATTTCAACCCAGAACAAGAAATGTGCTTGAACGGACACTAAATAACTCGCCCAGCTACAGCACTAGGGACAGATTTAGCTGGATATAAATTTGAGGCCTAGTATTTAGGCGCTGGGTGACCGGTATGGATTTAGTGACAGAATTAGACTTGGAAATGCACAGAAGCGTGTGTGTGAAGTTATTCTGAATGACCCTATGTGCACCTTGAATATTATATACCCTTTTAGGGATAGATTTCAAATAGCTCTGATATAGCAGAAACCACTAAATTATGAAATTGCTAAATTGGGAATTGTATTTCAACCCAGAACAAGAAATGTGCTTGAACGGACACTAAATAACTCGCCCAGCTACAGCACTAAGGACAGATTTAGCGGGATATAAATTTGAGGCCTAGTATTTAGGCGCTGGGTGACAGGTATGGGTTTAGTGCCAGAATTAGACTTGGAAATACACAGTAGCGGGTGTGTGTGAAGTTATTCTGAATGACCCAATGTGCACCTTGAATATTATATACCCTTTTAGGGATAGATTTCAAATAGCTCTGATATAGCAGAAACCACTAAATTATGAAATTGCTAAATTGGGAATTGTATTTCAACCCAGAACAAGAAATGTGCTTGAACGGACACTAAATAACTCGCCCAGCTACAGCACTAAGGACAGATTTAGCGGGATATAAATTTGAGACCTAGTATTTAGGCGCTGGGTGACAGGTATGGGTTTAGTGCCAGAATTAGACTTGGAAATACACAGTAGCGGGTGTGTGTGAAGTTATTCTGAATGACCCAATGTGCACCTTGAATATTATATACCCTTTTAGGGATAGATTTCAAATAGCTCTGATATAGCAGAAACCACTAAATTATGAAATTGCTAAATTGGGAATTGTATTTCAACCCAGAACAAAAAATGTGCTTTGACGGACACTAAATAACTTTCCCAGCCACAACAGGACAGCGTTAACGAGAGATTTAGCAGGATATAAATTTGAGGCCTAGTATTTAGGCGCTGGGTGACAGGTATGGGTTTAGTGACATAATTAGACTTGGAAATACACAGTAGCGGGTGTGTGTGAAGTTATTCTGAATGACCCAATGTGCACCTTGAATATTATATACCCTTTTAGGGATAGATTTCAAATAGCTCTGATATAGCAGAAACCACTAAATTATGAAATTGTTAAATTGGGAATTGTATTTAAACCCAGAACAAAAAATGTGCTTTGACGGACACTAAATAACTCGCCCAGCCACAACAGGACAGCGTTAACGAGAGATTTAGCAGGATATAAATTTGAGGCCTAGTATTTAGGCGCTGGGTGACAGGTATGGGTTTAGTGACAGAATTAGACTTAGAAATACACAGTAGCGGGTGTGTGTGAAGTTATTCTGAATGACCCAATGTGCACCTTGAATATTATATACCCTTTTAGGGATAGATTTCAAATAGCTCTGATATAGCAGAAACCACTAAATTATGAAATTGCTAAATTGGGAATTGTATTTCAACCCAGAACAAGAAATGTGCTTGAACGGACACTAAATAACTCGCCCAGCTACAGCACTAGGGACAGATTTAGCTGGATATAAATTTGAGGCCTAGTATTTAGGCGCTGGGTGACAGGTATGGGTTTAGTGCCAGAATTAGACTTGGAAATACACAGTAGCGGGTGTGTGTGAAGTTATTCTGAATGACCCAATGTGCACCTTGAATATTATATACCCTTTTAGGGATAGATTTCAAATAGCTCTGATATAGCAGAAACCACTAAATTATGAAATTGCTAAATTGGGAATTGTATTTCAACCCAGAACAAGAAATGTGCTTGAACGGACACTAAATAACTCGCCCAGCTACAGCACTAAGGACAGATTTAGCGGGATATAAATTTGAGGCCTAGTATTTAGGCGCTGGGTGACAGGTATGGGTTTAGTGCCAGAATTAGACTTGGAAATACACAGTAGCGGGTGTGTGTGAAGTTATTCTGAATGACCCAATGTGCACCTTGAATATTATATACCCTTTTAGGGATAGATTTCAAATAGCTCTGATATAGCAGAAACCACTAAATTATGAAATTGCTAAATTGGGAATTGTATTTCAACCCAGAACAAGAAATGTGCTTGAACGGACACTAAATAACTCGCCCAGCTACAGCACTAAGGACAGATTTAGCGGGATATAAATTTGAGGCCTAGTATTTAGGCGCTGGGTGACAGGTATGGGTTTAGTGCCAGAATTAGACTTGGAAATACACAGTAGCGGGTGTGTGTGAAGTTATTCTGAATGACCCAATGTGCACCTTGAATATTATATACCCTTTTAGGGATAGATTTCAAATAGCTCTGATATAGCAGAAACCACTAAATTATGAAATTGCTAAATTGGGAATTGTATTTCAACCCAGAACAAGAAATGTGCTTGAACGGACACTAAATAACTCGCCCAGCTACAGCACTAAGGACAGATTTAGCGGGATATAAATTTGAGGCCTAGTATTTAGGCGCTGGGTGACAGGTATGGGTTTAGTGCCAGAATTAGACTTGGAAATACACAGTAGCGGGTGTGTGTGAAGTTATTCTGAATGACCCAATGTGCACCTTGAATATTATATACCCTTTTAGGGATAGATTTCAAATAGCTCTGATATAGCAGAAACCACTAAATTATGAAATTGCTAAATTGGGAATTGTATTTCAACCCAGAACAAGAAATGTGCTTGAACGGACACTAAATAACTCGCCCAGCTACAGCACTAGGGACAGATTTAGCTGGATATAAATTTGAGGCCTAGTATTTAGGCGCTGGGTGACCGGTATGGATTTAGTGACAGAATTAGACTGGGATATGGCCAAAAAATAAACAGACTATTGCTGGTTAAATGCACTTGGTGTGACAGCTTCACCCTGATGTAGGCTTTAGCCAAAAAACAACCACACCATTGAGGGTTAAATGCACTTGGTGACAGGCGCAGCTTGCCCCTGATTTAGTATATGGCCAAAAAATGAACAGACTATTGCTGGTTAAATGCACTTGGTGTGACAGCTTCACCCTGATGTAGGCTTTAGCCAAAAAACAACCACACCATTGAGGGTTAAATGCACTTGGTGACAGGCGCAGCTTGCCCCTGATTTTGTATATGGCCAAAAAATGAACAGACTATTGCTGGTTAAATGCACTTGGTGTGACAGCTTCACCCTGATGTAGGCTTTAGCCAAAAAACAACCACACCATTGAGGGTTAAATGCACTTGGTCGCAGCTTGTGCTGGCGCACCACAAGACACAAAATGGCCGCCGATCACCCCAGAAAAATGTGACTGACAAACGGTCTGTGCAGCCTAAAAACAGTGAGCAATTGAGGATCAGCAGCTCAATGATCCACAGCTGCAGATCGATCAGTTAATCAAGTCCTTTGGAGGAGTTAATCTGCCTAATCTCGCCCTACTGTCGCAGCCGCAACCTCTCCCTACGCTAATCAGAGCAGAGTGACGGGCGGCGCTATGTGACTCCAGCTTAAATAGAGGCTGGGTCACATGGTGCTCTGGCCAATCACAGCCATGCCAATAGTAGGCATGGCTGTGATGGCCTCTTGGGGCAAGTAGTATGACGCTTGTTGATTGGCTGCTTTGCAGCCTTTCAAAAAGCGCCAAGAAAGCGTCACAAAAGCGCGAAGAAAGCGACGAACACCGAACCCGAACCCGGACTTTTACGAAAATGTCCGGGTTCGGGTCCGTGTCACGGACACCCCAAAATTCGGTACGAACCCGAACTATACAGTTCGAGTTCGCTCATCCCTATTCACTTTCTCTACATGATAAATGCTATTTGCTGAAGTGAGACAACCCTTTAACTGTCATGTCTGGTCAAGCTCTTCACCAACAGCAGTCACTGCTACGGGAAATGCAGCCATCTGGCGCATAGTGGGGGGTCCCAAGCATGGCTTTCTCTTCTATGAGATCCATAAGGTCTAAAAAAGAGTTATCCTCAAAGAACAACCCCTTAAGTGAATCTTTAAGAGCTGAAATCATCTTCTCTATTGTTTTATTTGGTTTTCCATCAGGAAAAAAAAAATCATATGTCAATAGAATGTCACCGAATTCTCGTCCTCTGTGTGACATAAAGCAATAGGAACATAATCATATTGACATTTTAAGCATTTTATGATCTAGCAGTTCAGGCAGAATTTACAAATACTTTATATTAACATCTGCACACAAAATAACAGTAATGAACCCATTTGTAATATTGATTGTTGACCTTATGGAGCACTTCGTTCTAACTATTTGCTTACTCATAACCAGATGCAGTCACTTCTGAAACGACATGTACGGGAAGTCATCTATGGTGGCCCCATTGAGGAATCCACATGTGAATTACTTTAAAACAGGGGCGGAACTTAAAGTGACCCTGGAAAAAACGGAAGGTGGACCCACTTTGTTGTAGGGTCCAAATTGACAGAAGGCAGGGCCAAGCCAAGTAGGCAAGGTCAGCAATATAATACTGTGGCACATGGTACTGCCCCGGCAGCACAAAATACCTCCCGAAAATCTGCTACTCTGTTGTGGCCAGTGCCAGCTGCCCCGTTCTGTCCTCCTACTCCAGTTGCCTCAGGATCATTGGCGTGCTAAGGGGGAAGGGGGTAGGGCGGTCCGCAGGTGCCCGCTCTCAGGGGTGCCAGAGTCCAGAAGCAATGAGCGCTTCCATCAATACAGATGGAAGCACTCATTGTTGGAGTGCAGGGAGCTGGGTCCCAGCACTTCTTCTCTTCTTCACAACGGACTGAAAGGTAAAGCAGGAAGACTTTTCCCTCCTCCACCATTCAGCCTGCAGGCACAGATCATGCTGCTGGGCTGTGTGGGAGGAGCCTGCAGTCCGGGAATCTGCATAAGCCCCGCCCACACCGTGCTGCAGAGCGATCTGTGTCTGCAGGGGAGAGAGATGTGAGCTTCAGCTACCGGACAAGGTGAGTAGGTACTGTGTTTTTTTTTTTTTTTAACAGAGGGACCACAGAGGGCATTACTACTACAAAGGGGGCACAGAGGGCATTTCTACCATGGAGGGAGCACAGAGGGCATTACTACTACAAAGGGGGCACAGAGGGCATTACTACTATGAAGGGGCACAATAGGCATTACTACTATGAAGGGGGCACAATAGGCATTACTACTGTGGAGGGGGCACAATGGGCCATACTACTATGGAGGGGGCACAATGGACATTACTACTATAAATGGGATACAATGGGCATTATTACACGAAGAAAGAGAAGTTCCAGCATTCAGGATAAAACCTAGATGTTTTCTTTATTCATAATGGTAACAATTCACATACATGGACAGCTTCTCCCTGCACAGTTAGGTTGACATGTTTCAGACTTGTCAGTCCTTACTCGTAACACTTTTACTGTTACGAGTAAGGACTAACAAGTCCGAAACATGTCAACCTAACGGTGGAGGGAGAAGCTGTCCATGTATGTGAATTGTGACCATTATGAATAAAGAAAACATCTAGGTTTTATCCTGAATCCTGAAACTTCTCTTTCTTCGTGTTGCAAGTGAGGACTGGTCCAGTCTGTTCCGTGCATGTGAAAAGATATGGAGGGCATTATTACTGTTATGGAGGCACAGTGAGGGCATAACTACTCTGAAGGGGCACAGGGAGGGCATTACAACTGTGAACGGGGCATAGAGAGGGCATTACTATTTTGAAAGGGGCACAGAGAGGGCATAACTGCTGTGAGGGGGTACAATGAGGGCATAACTACTGTGAAGGGGCGCCATCCTGTACGGAGATATATTATTATTTGTTTGGTACCTTTTCTACTACTTTAGCCAGGATTTGCACTTGCACTTTTTTCTGGCTCTTTAGATGACTATTGTTACTTGGTATTGCCCTTGTATCCCCTCCAGGGATGTCACCATCTTACCTGCACTGTTGTTTTTAATGTACCTTTTTTAATCTTCTATATAAATTGTTTAACAAAGTATGTTGATAATTATGCGGACTGGCAATTCTTTGTAGGTTTATACTGTGAAAGGAGCACAATGAAGTGATAAGTACTTTAGAGGGCACAATGTAGGCATAACTACTGTGAAAGTTGTAAAGTGAGGGTATAAATACTGTGAGGGGGCACAGTGTGGGCATAACTACTGTGAGGGGGCACAATATGGGCATAACTACCATCAGGGGGCACATATCTAGACAAAACTACGGTGAAGGTTGTACAATGACTGTGAGGGGGTACAATTTTTTTAAAGTATTGGGGGGTGCCAGAGAAAGGGCCTGCCCCGGGTGCCAAACAGCCTAGGCATGCCACTGCTCAGGATTGCAATAAAGTTGCATTAAACTCAAGCTATGCTCTAGACATCGGCCCACAGAGAAATTTCCCTGTTAGGTCTATGGTCCTTCCGCAAAATGGTTCCCAATTCCCTAGTCATAGAGTGTCCTTACACTGTGCAGTCTGGCCATGGGATCTGCATGTGGATTACAGATAATGGCTGTGGCGCACCTGTAGTTGCTATATGAAACAATAGCAGGTACAGGTGAACCTCTGCATGCAGATCCCACACAAATCAGCTGAGACATCTCTAACTACAATGTGACAAAACAAAACAAAGACTTACCTGCTGCTAACCTTATCCTGTCATCCATAATTCATGACGTGACCTCAGTATTTGAAATCATGTGCCCAACTATAATTTAGATCCAAAACACACAAAAATTATGAATATGGAGATAACATATCTCTATATGGTCATATATAGAGAGGAGCAAAGTTTTGAAAAATGTGATTCGGCTCCTTTGCCGAACTTTGATAAGAAATTCAATTTGTTACAAATCACTTTGTCACGAATAACTTTCTATTGTATGGAACAGTGCAATGATGGGTAACGGCGATCGCGCTGCCCCTCGTGATTTAACTATTTACATGCCGTGTTCAACACTGATTGTGGCATCTGCGACTCACATTAAGCCCTTCAGGGGTTAAAAAAAAATACTTACCTCATCCACTTGCTCAAGGAGATGCTGTCCGCTCCCATCTTGATTGAAGAAAACCTGCCAATGGACCTGATCATGCTAGCCACATGTGGTGACGTGATTTTATTTTCAGCTGCCATTTTAGGAAAAATTGATTCATTACCACGAAGCATGAGAAAATTTGGATTTGTGACAAACCAAATTTTTCCTCGGAAATTTGGATCGAAGTCCACTTCTACTTTGATTCACTTAACACAAGTCATATATACAGCAGTATACACATTTTTTCACTTGGATAATATATTTTGCCCCATGCAATATGTTTTGCCCACAATACAGTACCTTTCGGATTAGAATTAAATGTGTGAAGTCAGGTGCATAAGACCTTAGATTTTTTTTAGATTTATGTAGATAAACATGATTTATAGGGTTGCCCCATACTCAGAAGTCCATCACAGGTCATGTTCAGCTCCTTGAAAGAAGATCAAAAGTTGAACTACTGCCTTCCATCCTAGTTCCAATTCTTATTATAGCTGTAGAGAATAGACATTTTATGTGTGTGTCACCTGTAACTCTACACTTGTGTGAGGATTGACTGACTAGAGATTTATAGCATGTAGTGCTGGACCTTGAGTTTTCTTAGAACGTACATCTACATTCCCAGTTCATAGCTGTTTTGTTATACTGTGGAACATAGGTCATAGCCTGACAGGGTCATGAGATGAAGAAACAAGGCTCTTGTATTTAGTATGAGTCTGAAGAATTAAGTAAGGAATCTAGTCTCAGCTGATATATCATGGGTTCTCCATGTTTTAGGTATATAGTAGGTTATAAACAATATGGTATATTTACCATCATATGAAATGTGTGCAAAACTGCTCACAGTAGATAGAATAATAATCATTTTTTATATTACGCCAACATATTTTGCAGCACTTTACAATCAAAGAGAACATGTACAACCAAATATCAAACTAATCAATAATTCGTACAAGGAGAATGAGGCACTGTTCGCAAGAGCTTACAATCTATGAGAAAATATAGTTGACACAAAAGGTAAAAGTGCTTGTTATAGCCAGCCATATTTTATGCTAAATGGAGATATACAAAAAGCTGCACGAGCCAGCCTCTAGTCAGTATCTATGAATGCATAGATATCAAGTCAATCAAAGAATGCGATGGTTATTGTTGAATGAAGGGATTAAGTTTTGAGGTATAATATAGAATGAGGTAAAAGGCATAGTGTTAGATAAGGGAATGTGATAGGTCATCCTATAAAATATTAATGTTTAGGGCACGTTTTAAAATAGTAGATGTTGGAAATTTACCTGATCTGGGGTAGCGAATTCCAGAAAAGTGGTGCAGCTTGAGAAAAGTCTTTGAGATGGGAGAAAGAGAGGTTTGGATTATGGAAGATCATTGGTAGACCGTAAAGCACATGCAGAGTGGTAGACAGAGATGAGGTACATGTAGGACTGTGCAGAACAGAAATTTAAAGTTTCCAAAAGTTTCATACTGATGACCTATCCTAAGGAGTACCCACTGATCCGCTCTATGAGGAGCTTACCTGTCACGGCGGACAGGACATCAGATACACAGAAAAATAAACAAACAAGTATCTAGGCAAGAATCTGGGGATCAGGATCACCTCCTGACACTTCCCTACCAGCTCTCCCTATACTGCTATGCCCACGTTCAGACCCTTAAGGTGGGAATAACATGTCCTCGTGCCTGGGCTGAAAATACCCTAAAATCCCTAAGATAGTGAATGGGAATAGAGCCAGCCTGCTCCCTCAGAACCTGGAGGGGACAGGCATCTCTCTAACAGCCTAGACAGCAAACAACAAGAAAACAATAACCAATTTATCTTTTCTGAGCAGGAAAATCCAATCCTTCCTTCCTTACTTCCACAGAGTCAGACAGAAGCTATAACCCGCACGGAACACTGGGAGTGGGTGTAATTTAAACCAACAACCCCACCCAGTGCACCTGAATGGAGGTGGATCTAGCTCGACTCCAAAGCAAAACAAAAGACTAGACACGGGCTGCTAATCTGGCAAACCTCCGCACGTAGCCCGAGCAGGGCATGACATTACCAAGCACAGCACTGTCCATTGGATAGTGGCTGTGCTTGGTATTACTGCTAATCCCCTTTCACTTGGGACTGAGCTGCCCCTAGGACACATAAGCAATGAATGCGACTGCACTGGGCTACTGAATCTGATTGGCAAGGGTCCCCGGGGGTCGAACCTCTACCAATCAGAAATCCTAAGTATAGGTCATTAGTATGAAATGCTCAGGAAACCATTTTATTGTATTCTAGTGTGGATGAACAACCAGTGCAGTGACTGGTACAGAGTGGAGACATTGGTGTAATAGTTGGATAGACAGACAAGCCCGACTGCTGCATTCAGGGAAAATTGGAGAAGAGAAGAATAATTAGTAATCAACATGAGACTTGCCAACAGAAATGTATGTCTAGAAAGAGCTGGGAGTATTACTTTTAGCAGAAAGATGAGGTACATTCATGGTAGAAGAATCTAATAAGACTACTATATGCAGTAAAGTTGGATACCTGCACAACTGATAGGAACTCTACAAGTAGGAGGAAGGCTAAGGACACTCTTGGCAGGCAAATTCTATGCACATTTCAGAAATCTGTATGATGGTTAGGCACAGTCATGTCAGCAGAAAGAATAGGAACCTTACTATCAGCAGAGAGACCAGAAACACTACTGGCAACAAAATGGATATGCACTTGTCTGCAGAACAGGAATTAACAAGAAGAAGACCATAAATAGTATTAATACATTCCTTACTACAGAGTGGTTGCAAACTCTAGTATTAGAACTTTTAATTACTGTAAAATGCATAGGCGCTACAGATGAATAAATAGATACTAAACAAATAAAATTAATTTAGCATTTCCCCCCAAAATGCAGCTTCCAAGGGAATTTGAAGTTTTTTTGAGATTCGGGTGAATTACACAAAATGGTGTTCGCCATTTTACAGATCAAAACACAACAGAGAAGGGCAAGGACAATAAAGAAGGAGGCTCACGTGACTGGCTGGTGTCCTGGACGGTGGGCTTGCCCATGATACCTTGCAGTCAGCTTCAACCAATCAGAAGGGACAATACTGATATGTGTCATACGCCCTATGTAAGATCCCATGCAGGGAAGCCATATGTATTACTCGCTTGTACATTGATGTGACAGGACATCTCTTCGAGAAAGCGAGCAAAGAAAGCTTAGCTAACCGTCACACACAATACGGCTAGTTTAGCATCAAACAGGGACAACGTTATAATTTACTGATAGAGAGAGGTTTTAGCTAGGGACATCACGGGTTTAGATTCAGTGTATTGTAATACTATGTGTCACTGGGCTGCAGCCATTCAATGAGGCTTTGCTTCCACTGTGCATCATTATTTAAAGCTACTGTACTCAATTTTCTTTTTACTATGTAAGAGTCAGCTTCCAGCACAATTAACATTAAAGAAAATTGATAAGTGTACTAGCCGATGCAAACTTTCTCACATTATAGCAAGTGTACCAAATCAGACTTATTTCCCCTCATCACTGTCACCAGAAATTGTTGTGGCCTCTTTCTTGCTGTAACCTGGCACATTGGATGTACTTAACAGAATTGTCCTCCATAAGTGTGTAAAATTTTACATTTGTGAAAATGAATCAGGATCTGTGAGGAGTTTTCCACACCTCTGGCTGATGCCAATGAAAAGTATTGTGTGACAGCTGCAGTCTCGTCAAAAAGGAAAAAAAAAAACTATTTTTCATTGCTTGTCTGTTTCTTGGTTTAATGGCTATATAATATTGCAATCTTTTAAAAAAAAAAAAAAAAAAAAAAACAACAACGATAATCCATAGCTAAATCAATTATGAAAGCCATCAATTCTAGGATTTTCAGTGATGGCCTGTTCCTAGGTCAGTGTATGATCAGGAGGGGGCCTACTCCAGGAATACTCTTTAATCAGCAGTATGAAGAGGCTGTAACATTCAATTGGCAGAATGAACAGGTTGTGGCACTGAATGGTTCACTATGGGGGGCATTTATCAAGGCTTGCATTTGTTTTGTCGGTTTTGATTACCCCTGCACAGCTGGAGTGTGCGCCAAAGTTATATAGAGGCACATACCTCTCATAGATTAGTTGCATCTCTTTGCCATGCAGCAGATTTATGTAGATATCTGTCATTATTTATGTGAGAAAACTGGTGCAAAGATAAATGTGCCCCTTTTCTCAAAAATAGCATGCAACCAAATTTGTGACTTTTTAACTCCACAAAATAAATAGCAATGGTAAATGCCCCCAAATGTTTTATCCTCGCCCATTGACATCAATGTCACTCTTTATGCCACTGCAGATCAGATCTTTTGTTCTGCTGATTGCTGAGGTCCCAGTGGTCTGACCCTCAGGGAACATAGCCCCTTTGCTCTGTCGACTGCAGAGGTGCCCAGAAAATGGAGCATCCCCAATCATACCTATTCAAAAGATAGACCATCAGTTGAATACCTTTTAAAAACTGTTCTTTTGGGGGGGGGGGGGGTTAGATTCAGTGAAATTAAGGTCACCTTGCATAACTCTTGATTTTGGGGTTTGATACATGAACTTGTTTTTGCCAACTATTGAAGGACAACAACTCTCAATGTCTCCTAAGCACTTGTAGCTCAGTTACATCAAGAGACTTAAGAGTTTTCTATGTCCAGTCTATTGTGTCGTAAATTTACAATAGTGATAGAATGGTTAATTCAATGGCTAGTTGCTTCTCTGGCTGGTGCTATAGATTTAACCTCTTTCTTTGAATTATAAGTCTGTTAATCTTGGTTTTAAGTTTCTTTAATCAATGCAGTAACATATGTAAAGTAGAACGCAGTAAATCTTTCTTCCCACTGTTCAATGGAGGCTATCAAGCTTTGAATGGAAAGCCACATTTCAAAGCTTCTGTTCAAGAACTGAGCGGGCCCCATACTGGCCTTAAATCAGGATGTTCCTAATCTGATTTACTGCGCTCATATAATACAGTAAGACACCTTGATGCAGTCTTGTTAGTTTGCAAGGTGAAACTGCCTAATTTTCTCTTTATCTCAATTTCCTTGCTGCAGTATAATGTAAAAAATTCACTTAAAGGGACATTAACTGGACACAAAGAAGTGCTAAATCCCATGTGGCTGGAGGTGCCAATACACAACTGCATACGTTATCCATTAATGCTTCCAATATTTCATCCAAATTACCTCCATGGTAAGGGAGTGATAGCTGGAATTTTTGTGGTTGAAAAGAGTTTTAACACTTGTTAGGGTTTCTGTAGATATTGTACCCAAATTTAGAGTAATAGCTAATCTTTCTTTCCCCAGCCATATATTCCAATACCCTGGCCAGGCACAGTGGCTTAATTATGTGGGACCTACCACCCCAGGCCTCCCATCTCCCTTTCTTCACATTCTTGCCTAAGATTATTGTAAAAGTCATCTTTAACTCTGCCAAGTCAGCAAGACTGGATCATATGTGGTTCAAATAAATAAAAATTCTAGGATGGGTGCGGATATCCTAGAACATAATTATTTCTTCAGCAAACAGAGCAAGTTACTGCCTAGAGATAACCATAGAATGCATGTTACATTGGGGGGGTACTGATGCCTTTCCAGTTTATGTTAACTATTATAGGTGAGAATGCTCTTCTCATATCATTCAAGAGAAGGTTAGGAAGAAAGGGTCTGCTCCTCCTCCAGAAATAGTGCCATACTTGTCCGTTGGATCGGTCTACTATTATAGCTCTCCCCAATGCATCTAAATTGAGCTAAGCTGCAATACAAGACAAAGCTCATAGACAGGAGTCAAATGCCAGTTGCTTCTGCGGCAGTGGTTTTCTAGTTACCGTGTAGTTTTTGCTAACTTGGCAGTAATCATGTTTTGTACTCAACATTCCAAAAAATTATATTAACAAGTAGTGGGTAGCTTATTTAAGTTAAAACTTAACATTTAATAAAGTATTAAAGATAAAATTATAGGCCCTTTAATTTCAAACACTAGGTTTTGTAGCCACTGGTTACACTAATCTCCTAATAGATGGCGGAGATAGGAGAGGACCGTGTATGGGGACAGCAAAAAAATGTTGACAGACAGGATGAAACGTACATGAGTACTAAGACAGAAAGATACAGTGCTGGGTCGAAACCCTAAGCAACCCTGTCAATCTCTCTTCGTCACCCTAGCTGATGCTCTGACCCTAATGTCACCCTCCCTAAATGTGGACTGCCCAGCTTTGCCCAAAAGACAGAAGTCGGTCCTATTGGTGATAGGCCAAATGGGTTACAAAGAGGACATAGAGACTGGTTTAAAATGTGCAATGAGTGGGGTCTGGTATAGATGTCCTATGAATGTAGGGCACCCATGACACAACACTCGGTATTACTCGCACACATATCCATTCATGTAAATATATATGTTTGTGTATATATACACTGTTTCATCGGTTACGTTGTCCAGACGATATAAACATACACATACATATATTGACAAAAGATCACAATGTCCCGACGCGTTTCCTCAGTGATATCAGATTCATCAGGGGACAAAAAAAACAGGATTGCAGGAGATCCCTTTTGTTCAAGGTACATATCTCCAGTCACAAAGGTGGAGTCACAAGGCATATATTATAGTATGTATAAACCGGTCTAAGAGAGCATGATGTTTGCTCAATGGACCCTAAATCATACAACCAGTGGGTAGTAATGAAGGGTGAAATAGAGAAAACCTTTCAAGGACCAAAATGTATGGTTTGGTTAGCCTCTTAATCACATGGCATGGGGTGATTACTAATATTAAATGTCTAGTTAAACAAACACTCAAATGTGCACGGTTAAATTGCATCAGAATTATTGTCCGTGTACATATATCTCACAGCCCGGACCAATATCCAGGGCAGGTCCCATGCATTTAATGCCCTAATGAAGCTCCAGTCCAAAAACAATAGTGCTCCAACCAAAGGTCAGGTCACAAAACAAATCACATTGATTCACAAGTGTCTACTCATTATACATTGTAGCAGACCTCCCAATGATAATAGTAACACCGGAAATAAACGAGGTCTCTGCAGTGTCTTATGCTCAATAATGCTGGATCCTTTTAATATGCAGGTATCTCAGCACTGTCAACTTATCTGTCCAGTCCTAGATGCCGACTGTTTCCAGACAACGATGGGCGGAGAGTGCTCCCCGGCGTCCCGCGTGTAGCAGTGGCAATAGCGCAATGTTCGCGGGTCATTTAAATAGCCGTGTGGTACCGCCCCCATCGCACACCCTTTCACCGTCATGCAGCGTCATCACTGCGTCATGTGTCAGCTGTCTAAACTATCGTCACATGACCGATCTTCTTCCTGAGACGCGTGATGTAGAGGCTTGTTTACCGTTGCCAGGTGACCCTCGCAATGTTCGGTCATCTCAGAGAAGCCGTAATCTGATCAGTTCAGTTCACCCAGCAGCCAGCCGTGTCCACCTGGTATGTGTCAAACGGCGAAGCATTCTCTATTATGCATGTATGAAACGGATGACTTGTGGTGCAAGGTAGAATCAGCGGGCAAATTTGCTCATCCCTTGCTGCCACTAAAGTTTGAATTATAATACAGTGGCCTGCCTGGTCCTGCAGTTATCCCAGTGGAAAATTTAAGTTTATAAGGTGATTCCTCAAAATAACTAGCATTAATATACATGTGCTCAGATGCACCTTTAAATTAGTGCTCCTTCTCTAATGACATCCTAAACAGGTTTAATGTGGGGCAATAAAGTGTCTTGCTCCATAAATTTATAGATGCCGTCTGGGGTGGTGACTGGGATCGGTCCCCAGGTATAAGAGCTCGGAAGATGCATTAGGGCTCTATGTAGCAGCTGCTTATTGAGACCCAAAGGGGTCACAGTTTGGAGATAAAAGATCCACCATGTCTCTCTTTGCAAAATTCTCCGATCCCAGTCACCTCCCCTTTTTGGCCTTGCAACAGCCTCAATTCCCATAAACCTCAAATCCGACGCATCTCCTCTATGCACCGAGTTGACATGTTTTGCCAGGGGCGTGTCTCTGTCATTCCTAACGTCACCCAGGTGCTCACCCACCCGTCGTCGTAGCTCACGGGTAGTTTTCCCTATATATTCAAGACCGCATTTACAGTTGGCCCTGTAAATAACTCCCTTTGTGCGGCAATTAATGAATTGTCTAATTTGATAGGTTTTACCCGTGACGTTGGCACAGAAAGACCGTCCCTGTGTAATGTGTCGACATGCCACACAGCCACTACATCGAAAACAACCGATCGGACGTTGGAGCCATGTCCCTTTTTGATCATGTGTCTCGCTGTAGTGGCTGTGCACTAGGCGGTCGGGACACGCGTCGGGACATTGTGATCTTTTGTCAATATATGTATGTGTATGTTTATATCGTCTGGACAACGTAACCGATGAAACAGTGTATATATACACAAACATATATATTTACATGAATGGATATGTGTGCGAGTAATACCGAGTGTTGTGTCATGGGTGCCCTACATTCATAGGACATCTATACCGGACCCCACTCATTGCACATTTTAAACCAGTCTCTATGTCCTCTTTGTAACCCATTTGGCCTATCACCAATAGGACCGACTTCTGTCTTTTGGGCAAAGCTGGGCAGTCCACATTTAGGGAGGGTGACATTAGGGTCAGAGCATCAGCTAGGGTGACGAAGAGAGATTGACAGGGTTGCTTAGGGTTTCGACCCAGCACTGTATCTTTCTGTCTTAGTACTCATGTACGTTTCATCCTGTCTGTCAACATTTTTTTGCTGTCCCTATACACGGTCCTCTCCTATCTCCGCCATCTATTAGGAGATTAGTGTAACCAGTGGCTACAAAACCTAGTGTTTGAAATTAAAGGGCCTATAATTTTATCTTTAATACTTTATTAAATGTTAAGTTTTAACTTAAATAAGCTACCCACTACTTGTTAATATAATTTTTTGGATCTATAGGGTCTAGCATATCAGATATTACCATAGTCTGACCGACTATAATCGGTTGTGTTATCATTGTACTCAACATTCCCCAGTTAATCAATGGCTTCTGTGGCACTGTACCATCCATAATTGCATCGCCAAATAGATCATTTCTCTTACCCAACTCAACTCACTGCCTTATGCTGATAAAGCAACACTCCACTGCCACCCCCTTACTAAGATGCATTACCCAAGTATATATGCAAGAGTTACCTGATTTAATTATCTTTTGCTCACAGGTGGTTTAGTAGTCTGTACTTAAATCATCTGTCAGCAGATTTGTACCTATGAAACTGTCTGACCTGCTGCATGTGCGCTTGGCACCCGACGGCATCTGTGTTGGTCCCATGTTCATATGTGCCCACATTGCTGAGAAAAAGGATTTTTTAATATATGCAAATGAACCTCTAGGAGCAACGGGGGCATTGTCGTTAAACCTAGAGGCTCAGCTCTCTCTGCACCTGCTGTGTCTTCTCCACTTTGATTAACAGGACCAGGCAGTTTAAACATGATCATGTTTGGCCCTTAATTCTTGCTAAAGTCAAAGTGGAGAGGGAGTGGCAGTTAAAGAGAGAGCTGAGTCTCTAGGTGTAATAGCAACACTTCCATTACTTCTAGAGGCTAATTTGCATTTATGAAAGCTTTTTCTTAGCAATGCAGGCACCAGTGATGAGCAAAGTATTCAAGAATTAGATTCGGCTGCTTCCCCGAATTTAACTAAAAAATTTGCTTTGTGATGATTTACTTAGTCACAAAGCGCATTTCTTTGTATTGTAAGTAGTGGGTGCAATAATGGGAAGTCATTGTGCTGCCCCTCCATCATTGTACCCCTCAGATGCCACGTTCATAGCTGGTCGTGGCATCTGACAGCAATAATATAGTGTAAAAAAACTAACAAACAATCAAATCATAGTTTCCTCATTCATTTGATCAGGAAGAGCCAACTGCCGCCATCTTGAGTGAAGATCTAGTGCGAATTCTTTTACAGCCCGTGATGACATCATCGCTTCAGCCGGCGTGGCGACATCATACATCACCGAGATCTTCAATCAAGATGCTGGCGGCCAGCTCTTCTCGCTCAAACAGATGAGGTAAGTATCATTGTTTTTACCATTTACCATTAAGTGAAAATTGATTCGCTACCGCGAAGCATGAAGAAATTCGGCTTTGCAGCTAATCGAAAGTTCAATTTGCTCAACACTAGCGGGCACACATGAACATGGGGCCTACAAAGATGCTTTCAGCAGCCAAGTGCATATGTAACAGGTCGAGCAGTGTCTAGGTACAAATCTGATGATAGATGCCTTAGTTTATTTTTTTTTATAAATCTTTATTATTGTTTTAAAACAGTTCATTACAATATCAACATTATTAATTATTTTTGCATTATAACACAATATAATGACATTTAAAAAAAATTATAAATTACCCACCCTAATTTCCCCAATGCCTGTTGCTCCAAGAGTAGAAAAAAAATAATAAAAAAAAATATATATATATAAATAGCCTCCTCCTCAACTCGCCATCTCTCCCCACTCGCCCCCAGTCCCCCCTTCCAAACATCTCCCGGTTCTTATTCATTTCAACCATTTCTGCCACAGTCTGTTAAATCTAAATTTTTTGTTTATCGATACCAGGTGTGATCTTTCTCTAATAATCGAGATTCTAGCAAGATTCTCCCATTCCTTAGCCGTGGGTAACCCACTACTACCCCAATATCCAATAATACATTTCCTAGCAAACAATAGGAGTTTTGTTGCTATTTCTCATGGTTTGAGTTGTCTACCCCATCCATCACCCCAAAAATACGTATTTCAAACTCTAACGGGACTCTAAACCCATGATAGGCCTCTACTCATTGATTTACCTTCCTCCAGAAGTCTTGGATCTCTCTACATGTCCAAAGTAAGTGGACGTCGTCCGCTCCTATATATCCACATTTTTTACAGCAGAAATCTTTGGATTTATAGAATTTCATCAGATCTTTAGGGGAGTAATATAATCGGTATAGTATGTTGAATTGGGTGACCCTATGTGAAAAGTTATATAAAACCCAATTTTTAGCCTGCACCATCTTCTCCCAAAACTCTATCTGATGAGAACAAGACTTTTGCCATTTATACAATAGGCAATTAACAGCTTTTTTTTCTGTCCTCTGATGTAACAAACCCTGATATATCCTTGATATCAACTTCTTACCCGCAGTTAGCTTAGACATGTTAGCTATAGGTTGTGGGAGGGTAGTTCCCTTTCCTATCGATGCTCTCAGGGCTTGTTTCAGTTGTAGATAAAAGAAGGTCAAGTCTCTATTTCCAATTCCACAAAGATTTATAAGATCTAAGTATGCAATTATATCTCCCTCCTTCCATACCTGTCCCAATCTGTAGATTCCATTTTTCCACCAGACTTCTTGTTGAATTGACTTTAGTTTTCTAAGATAAGTATTGTCCCACAATAGAGTATCCATGTGTACTCCCATCTGGGGCCACATATCTCTTACCTCCTTCCAAATTTTGGTCCATAACACAAATAGTGGTATTGTATTGGTTTGCTGTTGGGACAGTATGTCAGCTTCCAGCAGTTGGAAAATGCTACAATTATTTAGATTATTATTAATCCCTTCTACCATGGCTTTGTATCTTTGTGAGTTGCTCCAGTTTATCATATTTCTAATATGGCCGGAAAAAAAGTAGAGTTCCAAGTCTGGAAGCGATAGTCCACCCTTTTTCTCTCGGATATTCAAAATTTGCGCTCTTATTCTAGTTTTTTTTCTGCGCCATATCAGATCTGTCAATAGGGAGACTATCCTTTTAAGGATTCTCTTAGGGATTATTGCAGGCGCATTCCACATAATGTAGTTCAAAGAGGGTAAAATACACATTTTCACCAGTGAAATGCGACCTGCCATCGATACATGTAGTTTTTTCCATACTTCTACTTTTTTCTTTATTTCCTGAATTTTAGGAAGCACATTTAAATGCAGGTAGTCCTTAGAATTAGGGGTAATATGAATGCCTAGATATTTTACTGGTTCGTCTATTTTCTTAATTTCCAGTTGACCCGGTCTTAAGTTGTTTAGAGGATCAATTGGAATACAGGCCGATTTAGCCCAATTTATTTGAAGTCCAGCATATTTGCTATAATCGTCAAATATCTGGGAAATCTTCGGAAGTGAACCATGGGAACCCACAAACAGCATAATATCGTCTGCATATAGGGCGATCTTTTCTTCATAGGATCCATACCTGAACCCCACAATCCCCCTATCTTGCCTAATCATGTCCGCTAAGGGTTCCACAGCTATGGCAAACAGCAGGGGGGAAAGGGGACAGCCCTGCCTGACACCCCTGCCAATGGGTATATTATCAGAATACTCTCCGTTCAGCATCACTCTTGCAGATATTTCAGTGTAAAATAGTTTAACCTAAGAAACAAATATATCACTGACTCCCATTTTTTAAATGTTGCCATTAGAAATGGCCATTCTATTGTGTAAAAAGCTTTTGAGGCGTCTAAGGTTAAAATTATACACTCACCACTATTTGTAGGTTCCACTTGGGGATTTACAAAATATCTAATAATATTTTCAGTTGTTGTTTTGCCCGGCATGAATCCCGTCTGATCCTCGTGTACAAGTGGCGGCAACACCTCCCTTAGCCTCGCCACCAGCATTCTTGCTAATAACTTATTATCAGTATTGATCAGTGAAATGGGGCGATATGAGTCTCTAAGGGTTGGATTTTTCCCAGGTTTTAAAATGAGAGTAATTAGGGCTTCCCTCAAGGAGTCTGGTAATTTCCCTGACTCTCTCAAGGCCGCCCACATTTTGAGCAATTTCGGGATCAGTATTTCTCTGTATTGGGAGTAGACTTCAAACTGAATACCATCTGTGCCTGGGGTTTTATTCTTAGTTATCTTTAATAATGTATTGTCCACCTCTACTGGGTACAAAGGAATTTTCAGCCTATCCCTTTGGTCTGTAGTTAATGTTGTAGTAGTGATTTTCTCCAGAAATTTTTGTATTTGCAGTGTATTCTTCTTAATTTTACTACAATATATGTTCTTAAAATAGTCTTTGAGCTAATTTATCTTTGTCGCTTGTTCAACAATGTTATGTCCAGATTTATCTGCCAAACAATGTATGTACCTATTCCCATTTATCTGGGTTGCCACCAGTGCGGCTTACTGTTTAGGCTACTTTCACACCTGCGTTCAGGTGTCCGCTCGTGAGCTCCGTTTGAAGGGGCTCACAAGCGGCCCTGAACACAGCCGTCTGGCCCTAATGCATTCTCAGTGGAGGCGAATCCACTGAGAATGCATCCGTCTGCCAGCGCTCAGCCTCCGCTCCGCTCAGTGAGCGGACACATGAACGCTGCAAGCAGCGTTCGGGTGTCCGCCTGGCCGTGCGGAGGCGACTGGATCCGTCCAGACTTTTAATGGAAGTCAATGGGGACGGATCCGCTTGAAGATGACACCATATGGCTCAATCTTCAAGCGGATCCGTCCCCCATTGACTTTCAATGTAAAGTCTGAACGGATCCGCTCAGGCTACTTTCACACTTCGAAATTTTTCTAAGTTATAATGCAGACGGATCCGTTCTGAACGGATGCAAACGTCTGCATTATAGGAGCGGATCCGTCTGATGAAACATCAGACGGACCCGCTCCGAACGCTAGTGTGAAAGTAGCCTTACCAGGTAGATGCCCTTTAATAATCATTCTGCCTAATCAAAATTATGCCCTCCATGCCTTGACCTTTTGAGCCTGTGAGACTTTGTTTATACACAGCAGCCAATCAAAGGAGGCAGAGCCGCAGAGAGGAGGGAGAGAACAGCCAATCAAAGAAGGCATAGCTGCAGTGAGGAGGGAGAGAGCAGTCAATCAAAGGAGGCAGAACTGCAGAGAGGAGGGAGAGAACAGCCAATCAAAGGAGGCATAGCTGCAGTGAGGAGGGAGAGAGCAGTCAATCAAAGGAGGCAGAACTGCAGAGAGGAGGGAGAGAACAGCCAATCAAAGGAGGCAGAACTGCAGAGAGGAGGGAGAAAACAGCCAATGAAAGGAGGCAGAGCTGCGGAGGGGAGGGAGAGAACAGCAAATCAAAAGAGGCAGAGCTGCAGAGAGGAGGGAGAGAGCAGCCCATCAAAGGAGGCAGAGCTGCAGAAAGGAGAGAACAGCCAATCAAAGGAGACAGAGCTGCAGAGAGGAGGGAGAGAACAGCCAATCAAAGGAGGCAGGGGCGCAGAGAGGAGGGAGAGAGCAGCCCATCAAAGGAGGCAGAACTGCAGAGAGGAGGGAGAGAACAGCCAATCAAAGGAGACAGAGCTGCAGAGAGGAGGGAGAGAACAGCCAATCAAAGGAGGCAGGGGCGCAGAGAGGAGGGAGAGAATAGCCAATCAAAGGAGACAGAGCTGCAGAGAGGAGGGAGAGAACAGCCAAATAAAGGAGGCAGAACTGCGGAGGGGAGGGAGAGAACAGCAGCCTGAACCTATGATGAGACGGGGGGTCTCAGACTCCTTCTGACTTCCTGAATTCAGTGTAGATAAACTGAAGATCACAGTCCTGCCCTAACAGAGATGATGAATAGAATAGTGAAGCAGTAAGATCTGAGAAAAATGCTTATCAAGCAAACATCATCTATAGGTATTAACCTACATGTTAATTTTGATCTTGTGGCTGGGCAGGTCATGTTGAAGAAAACAATGATTAAATATGTTCCATGCTCCAAGCAGGACATAAGCGGAGCTTAGTTTCGAAACTGCTTATCCCCATCTCCCTATGATGATAAATATGAATTCCTGGCTTCTTCCTTCTAGTTAGGAGTATAGGCTGATGGAGCATTGGAGGTTTTGACAAGAAAAGAAAAAGATCTGAATCAAATCCTTAGTAATTTGTATCTGTTCTTCATTTCTATATTAAATCTTACCCACGTGCAGTTGCCCACTTTTGCCCACCCTATAATCCATGTTTTCTTCCAATTTTTTATTGTTTTGACATGTTCTATTTCTTCTTTTGCTTCCTTTCCCAAATTGTGCGACCTTAGTGTCACTGTACTTCTGGCATGTATTATTACTATTATTATTGTTTATTTGAAACCGCCATTAATTCTATGGTGCTGTACATCAAGATTGATTAACCAGGAAGCCCAGGATGAACCATGCTGTAGGCCCACTACTGAAAGTAAGATGAAAACATAAATGTCATTGTGTATAAATGTAATTTAAAGTAATTTTGAGAATGAATTTCTCCAGAATCTAGTTACATTTTATAGAACTTATCAATAAATGTTTTTTCCTATTGCAAGCCATGTAAATCCATGTTAAAATTCGATCGGAGCCCAGAAGGTAATTGGAAACTATATCTGTTTTTGAGGCTGTTATTTTACATTCTGCAGTCTCTGGGGCATCATTTACACCGCAGCCACTGGCGAGACCTAAATAAAATGGATGTTGTTAGTCACTTAAAAATACACTCACTGGATATACGTCAGGTATGTTGGCAATTGAAGTTGGCATTCGGTGCTATAAAAATCTATAGACTGTGATGCCATCTGTTTAACCAAGTGAATATTGACCAATGTACTATCAGGCATGCTGATAAAATGGACACTGTCTAGCTTCGGAATATGTTTTATTCAATATGAGTCACTAGAGATGCATTATTGAAAAACGTGTGCAGACATCAAGCAGAATAAAGCTGAGGCCGTTTCAGCCCTCGCAATAGAGAGCTCCATTTTACGGAGACACATCTTAGAAATGAGATCCATTCCCAGCATAATTCTTTAGTATTTATGATTGCTGCAGAATCGACTCCATATATCTGGACATTATAAGTTTATACTATTCAGTAGCCGATATTTCCTGGAAAGAATTGATAGGAAAAAGATGCTCGGGGTGTTTCTAGTTAGCTAGTATAATTTAATTTTTCACTTACAGTAAGGACGATAGTAGGTGAGCGAGCAGCTTAAGCTATGAAGCCACAAAAGAAACAAGAAGGGCTATACTTTCGTCATTGTCTTTTCCCAAAATAAGGCAACAGATCCATCAGTCTTTGTGCTAGGCTGACGGCCTATGTCTGCTGTTCCATTCACCATGTGTCTGTCTTTACAGTGTTTAGGTGGGACTAGGACCTTGATTAGTTAATTGTATCTCTACTCTGTTTCAGAATTGCAAGGATTACACCCTTCTATCCTTGCTGCTGTCCACCTGCTGACTAATGAACTCATTCATTCCATTATATATACCGAGCTCCTTGTCCCACCCATTGCCTGATCTACAGGTTCTATCTGGTTCTGCTAGACCTTGCTAAAAAAAAAAAAGCTATAATCTTTGTTCCTATATGCCAACTGCTTCTGGGTTTCTGGACTTGACTCTTGCTACCTGCCCTGATGTAGGGCCGTGTATTTGAGTATTGCCTGGCCCCTGGGTGCCTCATATTCATGTCTCTGATGCCCATGGGTCAGCAGCCGACCACTCCTGGTTGTTGGCATAGTGGATCCACATCCAAAGACCGTAACAGTCCGTACTTAGGTCTTCTAATTTTCATAAGCACTTGCTTGTTGAATTAAATGCCAGCCAACTATGGGAATTCGCCCATTTATTTTCTCATCCTTACCCTTATCCCCAGGCTGTGGGATAAGCATATTTAGCATCCCCAGTAGTACTAATACCTCATATAGTGCACCATTAGTAATAAAGCCCACCACAGTAGTTATAAAGCCCCCCTCAGTAGTTATAAAGCCAACCATAATGCCCCTAGTAGTATAAATCCCCAGTGTGACCCAGTAGTAAATATGCCCCCTTATAGTATCCCCATTAGTAATGCCCCCCATAGTGTTCCCAGTAGTAATAAAGCCCACTATAGAGCCCCCCACTAATAATGTATTGCCATCTTCAGGATGATGATATGGCCTAATTATTTTGATCAAAATGTATATGTTTTGATGATAAATGGAGATTAGTGGTAATACATCAAAGCATAGAATATGTATTTTTTTTGTACAGTTGGTGCATTGGCTTAATCTTGAGGTGTGATGGTAGACATGAAGTTGGTTATGGGTAATTTGTTTGCTCCCATTAATAATGAGAATGATAATCAAATCGAGCTACAGTTCTGGATCTCCATTGTATTTTAACATAGTGCTTTATATTAGCTTTTTTGCTGTACATATGTAACACAATGTTGAAATGGTTACAGATGTATATTACACTTAAGTCTGGTTCACAAAGTGGTTCAAAATACATTATTGCTCTTATACTTTTTATATCTATACTTTTATATATACTTTTTATATTTACTCTTCCAAAAATAAAACACAAAAAACATAAAACCAAATAGTTATACTTGATTATTTATTGTATTAGCACCTAAAATGACTGCCTCCATTGCATGAAGTTAAGGGGTTCTTTTAACCTATAATTACTTTAAAATATTACAATCACTCCAATCTGTAGATGCAAACTAGAAGTTGTACAGCCAGAAATAGCTTATCCTGTGTTTTCTGGGAATTTTGCATCCCTCTACATGTGTCCCTATATGTCTTTTTCAAAATCCATATTTTCTCTCTTACTGACTGCTGATTGGAAAGACTCTTCTTGGGTTGACACTACTGCTGAGCATATCACTCCGAGTAAATCATATTTGCATATTTGAGAGAAAGATCAACAGAGTAAATCTCCCCTTCCGCTTTCTAACTTCAAATTACTTTATTACTGTAAAAAGACCATTTGGTGACTGAGGAAGCTTCTATTAAGATACACAGTCGAGTCAGATTATTATGACCACCAGTTAATATTCAGAGTAACCTACGTGTGCAGCACAGACAGCAGCTAGACTGACTGGGAGTGACTCAATAAGGTCCTGCAGGGGCAGATTGGGAAGTTAAAGTGGCCCTGAAAAGAAACCTAAAAGTGGCCCCAGATACCACAGTGCAGCATAAAATACAACCACAGCAGAACCAGATACCAAAGTGCAGGACATAATACTGCCTGAATTAATTAATGATGACAGTATCCAAGAGAAAGCCTTAGGTGGCCCTCTGGGCATCGGCCCACGGGGAAATTTCCCTGTAGGGTCTATGGCCAGTCCGCCCCTGAGGTCCTGGTAGGTTCTTACTGGTATCTGGAGCCATGCTGACTACAGTGCATCCCACAGCTGCTGAAGGGTGCCTGGGGGAGAATCCATAGAGTGAACATAACAATCAATGTGATCCATCAGATGCCCAATTGGGTTCAAGTCTGGAGAATTAGGGGGCCAGGGCAGTCCTTTGAAGTCTTGGTCATGCTCTTCCAACCAATTTTGGACATTTCCAGCTGTGACATGTGACATTATCTTGCTGGAAGATCCTATCTGCCCCAGGGAAGGCAGTCATCATGTATGGATGTACATGATCTGCAAGGATGGATTCATACCCAAATCGGTTTAGAGTGCCTTCCACATGAATGAGTGGGCCCAGCACCAGCTTGTGTTCTTCTAGCAATGGTTGTAAGGTGTTTGCTCTCTGTTGTCTCTTGCCTCACATGCCAATGTCCATCAGTTTGATGGAGCAGAAAATGTGACTCATTGGAGAAGGAAACCCTCTACCAATCAGCAGAGGTCCAATTCCGATACTGCCACAAAAATGTAAACCTTTTCTGCCAATGCAACTTTGTTAAGAGAGGTTCAATGACTATCTGTCTGCTTCGGAACCCCATAGGCAGACAGGTTCACTGATCTGTTGTTTTAGGCAGACTCTGATTCGTTTTGGCGGTGAGCTGCTCCACTGTAGAATGTTGGTCCACCCCCTTGCACATCTTCATCACACACCTTATGTACCCAATAAGCCAGCGACACGTGATTTCCTTCATAAGCTGTGTGCTGACAATGTCAGAAGCGGTCATAATAATGTGACTCGATGCACATTTAAAAAAAATTATATCAGTAGGTACTTTAATAACTATTATATAACATTTTCTTCTATTGTCATAATGAATTGCCTATGTTGATTTTAATAATGTATTATGCAGTATTAAAAAGTTCCTCATGAATAGCTTTTTTCATGGCTTGTTTGTTAGAGAGCTGACTTTTCATTCTCTTTTTCATTTTGCCCAATGACAATAAAAATACATAATGCATTCAATGTAATGTAACGATTCATTATTTTTGTTGATTACTTCACTGAATAGATTTTTCAATTTTTTTTTTTACTAGCATTCTTTTTAATTGTCATTGTTTGTTCCATCTCGTCCTTTGGACTTGGTCTGACAAGGTACATGCTTTTGATACAACATATTTTGCACAATAGGCACATTATAAATAGTCTAATTTGCATATATAATCTTCCAACACCAAGGAAATTAGGAAAAACATCTGAAGTGACATTCTTTTTGCATTTTTTGAATGTGTATTATCTATTTATAGATTACTACAAAGACACAGATGCATAATACATGATGAGCACAGATTTGCTCGAAGACAGTGTTAATTCCCATGAGACTTAAGAGCGTATTCTCCAAAGTTTAACCAGGAGTGATATTTGATCTGCCAGTTGTCATATCAGCTTCACGGGAGCCTACATATTATTCATTCCCTTATGTTTCTGTAGATGGATTCTATGACTATAAGCACTAAAATATATCGTACTTAAACAGAGATGGATTTTTACACCTACATATTGGCACTCATAAAACAAACACATACTTTGTTTCACATGTCTAGGTGTCCCAAATTGACTTGGGATAACTTTTAAATTATTCTGACAAACTCATACAAAAACATTGCCAGTAAAACAAAGACAAATTTGGTTTAATCTGTGTTGATCAGTAGTCGTCAGTAGCACCAATACTACAGGAGAGGGATGGAAAATGTCACCATTCGCCCTTTATAATACTGGTGTTTTCTTATGTGGAAGAAGGAAGCCAGGACCAAGTATAAGTGCTACCTCTGCACCCTGTATGGCTGTACACCTGGCTTTCCATGCCATTAATTCTAAATCTAAACCAGTGTTGAGAGGTATACAAATTTTCGAAGAGAAGAAATTGTGCAATATTTCATCAGATGCTATATTATGGGATATAGTCTCCTAGAAGCATTGTTTCCATTTAAAGGGTCGTGTCACCTCAGACATTAGTGTATCGCAATGATATACTAGCAATGTCAGATAGCTGCAAGTTCCTCCTTTGAGACCAGCTCCTATCTTCAGAATTTTGCTCCTGAAGTAAAGGAGAGCACGCCATGCATGTGCGATGTACGCTCCATTTATTGTTATGGAAGTTCTGAAATTAACTGATCGAGCGCGCTTATCTATTTTCAGAGGTCCCATGGAAATTAATGGAAAGCATGCTACGAAAGAGCGATTACCTCTCTATTCACCTCTATGGGACTGCCAGAAATTGCCCAGCCAGCACTCAGCTATCTTCAGAACTCCTAGAGAAAAGAATCTATGGTGGCCCTGCATGCGCAGTTCTTCTTCATTTATTTTGGGGGTCCCATTCTGGAGATAGGGGCAGATCCCAAGTCATAAATGAGACTACCCCTTTAAAAATACATTTATAATACAGTGCTCTATGCCTCATGGACGGTATACGGACTACAGGGACTCTATATCCCACTGCATAGGCTCTGCCATGTGCATGGATCATAATTCTTATGTCTTCTACATTTTTATTGTTTATTTTTGGAAAAGTGCACTAAGTACTAAGGTTATTATCAATATCTATCTTCAGGACTGGTCATCAATATTAAATAGATGGGGTCTGACACCCTGCACCCAGTGGCGTAACTATCGGGTCATGTTAGTCACAGTTGTGACTGGGCCCACAAGCCACACCACATTGTTTCTTTTATCTTCTTTCTGATTTCCTTTGATGTCTGACATTCAAAATATTGTAAATTTAACAGACTAGAGTGGGGGAGACAAGGGAAGAAGATTTATTATCCTGGATATTCCCCACGGTCAAAAAGGAGGTAATTAATCTTTAATAGTAGGGAACAGTAGGTAAGTATATAGTCAAGTAAGTAAAGAAAGCTGTGGAGAAAACCGCAGACGAACAGCTGCAAGAGCTACAGTGTTCTCATTGGACATATCTGTAAGGAAGAGACTGCTGAGCTGTAAAGATGATTATACTCCATCCCTACCACTATGTAGAGTGGTGTTGGTGTGAAGTAGTATCACAACATACCAGGGCCCATAGCCCGAGTAGATTAAAGTTGGATATTCATGCACTGGCTAACACAAGAGATCAAGGTAATGTATAGACCTAAACAAAAAGTGCAATTTAGTGTGAAAGCCACCTCCCTCTGTCAAGCACCTTAGTGCAGTCACTATTTGGGAAGTAGATGACTCCACTCAGAGAAGATGTACCTGCAAAGTATTAACCATTAGTTGCCAGTTGCCGAATGCTGAGTCACAAACAATGCTGCTAAAAAGGTACAGATGGGCTGCTGCTGGCAAGAATAAAAACAAGTTGTGTTAAGGTGTTCAAGCTGAATTTCTGCACCCTGCCTGCCTCCACCTATCAGCTGTCTCTCGGTAACTGCTGGTATAGGAAACTACACAGTGTATGGAAATGTGTATTTGAGATGGGAAAATTTGATTGTGAGCCTCATTGCAGACACTATCAACTCTACAGCACTGTAATAATTTGGGGCTACGTAAGTAACAGGCAGGAAAAATATTTTATAATAAACTTTTTGTTTGTTTTTGATGAGCTATATTTATCAGTTGACATTCTTAGATGTCCTAAGCTTACCTTTGGAATGGGAACAGTCTAGTAGTTCTTTGCCCATGTAATATAGACTGCCAAGATGTTGTTTCACATGTTCAATGTCTTGGCCCAAAATTGATCCAAGACAAAGTGACAGAAGTGCCAAGAAATATGCAGTATAAGGGTAATAGGAATGTAGACAACTGACGGGGCTGTCAGCAGCGCTTTTTGTGAAAACAAGCAAAGGTCAAGAAAAGTGAAGCAGGATCATAAATAGAAAACCAAGGGGCAGAAGAAGACCTGTCATTGCCATGTCAAGGTCAGCAAGGTCAGTACAAAGAAACATGTCAACAGTTGCTATTCTTTGTACATTAGCCTCATCTAGGAACTAACCTTTTCTTGTCCTGAAGGTTCAAGTACATCAATAGGATTAAGGTTCTTCAACATACCACATTTATAGTCTTCACATTCTCAGAATTTGCCATAAATAAATATGTCAATAGAAAAATGTGGACATATTACCATGTAGAACTATTAGGCCAAGGTCATGAAGAGCAAAGCTTTATATATGCTACATACATAAAATGCATTCACCTATAAATAGAGATGACCTTACCTTGGATGGGTCCCTGGGCCAAACCTGAACACACCCGCAAACGCTGTACTGTCATACAGAGTAAATATAAATGTACCATATAGTGCCTAATCATCAATGTCATACAGGATGGTGCCTAAACAACAATGCCATACAGCCACCACCATACTCTGCAAAAATAATATTCTATACAGTGTCTAATTAGTAGTACCACATAATGCCTACTGAATAATCCCCATACCCAACATACAGTTATCCCCTACCATATTAGATCATGGGCTGATCTCATTGGAATAAGGGCCCATTTCCATAGGCCTGGTAGAGTGAATAATGATCGGGAATGAGAAATATTCATTCTGGATAAATACATGTTTGTTAGCTGCATTTACATGTAGAGATCATCAGGGCTGCATGGAGATGGATGATTGTAACTACAATAGCTTGTCCCTTTACAGATTCATTGTTTGTTGGTAGCACATCCCTGTCCATACTGTCAACAATCAGGGATTTTTGGTGCCACATAAAAATGTGATTATCCATCTAACATTTATACAGGTCAATTATCAGGAACACGCATTTATAGGTTCCTGATAATTGCCCCAATCCTAGGGCCATGTAATAGGGTCATTAGTGGGTTTGGCAAACATTAATGTTATTTGCTTGGCCAGCCTTGCTGTCATCCAGTCCTGCTTCTTACCTTTAGCAGCCTGTTGAATTGAATTGGGAATTAGGCTTTAGTGGATTCGGACCTTTGCTCCAGAATCCCCTTTGAGGGGACCATAGTAGTTCCACCATTCACACTCATGTTAATAATATACCAGCCACCATTTAATCCTTATATACAATTGGTCTCCTTTGTTCTTCTTCGTGTGTTATAGTCTACTTACTACTTTGACAGGGTAAAAGGAAAAAGAGCAAGCAGTATATGAGTTATGTTTTGAGCATTTCTCATCACAGCGAAGGGAGTCAAAGCAACAAAGTGACAACCAATACCAATTTCATCTTCATTTATTTTCAAAGCACTTAAAAAAACAAAGATATAAAATTCTTACAACTGAATGTAATTTGAGTTATGTTCCTTTAAGACTTTACATTAGTCGTTTCCCTGCCTAATAACTTGACCTTCCCCTCTACCATCCACCTGCCTCATGACTGAGAGCTAACGGGAAAAGACCATATGCAGGTCACAAATTGATGTACTTCTATAGATGGCTGGAGTCAGTGCACAGACAGATCCATTTGTAGGACAGAAGGCACCCACGGTATAGGAATCCTCTGCATTACTCCCTAAAATTACCTTCTGGTTATAAATATTTATGTTGATGCGTCATGCAGATATCTCATAGCTCAATCAGACAACTATTTATAGGGTCTACTAATGGACAGATTATTATTTTTGTGTATAAAGTTACAGAAAAAGTCCACGGTATGAAATAGTTTTATGCTCTGTTAAAGGACAGGATCTTCATTGGAAACCTAAGAGTGGACCATGCCTCTAAATTGTGAATGAAGATTGAAGGGTTTTTTTTTTTTTGTTTTTTTTCTGCAAGGGAATCAGGGTTTAACAAATGAGCTTTAGTTACAGTATAGCTGGGTATATTATTTGTAGATGGCATTGTCATAACTTAATATTTCCTTCTACATGATCAGCATAGCTGATTCCTGACCATTTCAGTGCTGCAGAATGCAGCCTCTAACACCACCTACAAAACATGGCAGGAAACAGAGCTACCCTTCTCCATGGGTTGTGCTCAGTACTGCAGTTTAATTCCATAATGGTAAAAGGTAATAGTATTGAGCGGGAATATTAGAACCTTGAATTTTAATCGTGAATATTGGCACTTCGAGAATTCTCAAATATTTAGAATATAGTGCTATATATTCATATTCGTGAATAATGTTGAATATTCTAATCGCAAATTTGTTGGGAATTTATTGCGAATATATTACATTGCCGATTTTCACAATCAAGTAAACAATGACTGGAGATCTTAAAATCCTGCTGTTTTCACACTGGCCACTAAGCCTACTAATTGGTTTACACTTTTGCACAGATCATAGAAAATGTCTAGAACACTCTCCTATAGAAGTCAATGACCCCCCCTCCAGACTTTTGTCTCTGCGATCCATGGTCTCTAAATTTTGTTAACAAGTGCCTGGACAAAATGGATTCTGATACAATCATGTGCAAAAAATAAAATGAAAATCTACAAACATAAATTAAAAACAAATTAGAAAAAAAAATATGTTTCACTATCTGGTTTTAATTTGTAAAAAAATATAGGTGTTAGATCCCTTTAAAACTTTTACAGTGCTTACATGAGTTGTTCATTCCTGGGCTGACTTATCGGTGGAACATCATTGCTGTGGCCAGTGCGCCCACAATGCAAGTGAAACCGGATACTGACACGGGGTAACCCAGGACCTGCAGAGCAAGCAGAGGTGCGATGTAGTTAGATCACATAGATGGGGATCGGGTAAATATTATTCCCAGTATTGGTCTGGTCATGCTAGAAGTTCTGCAGAAAAGGTCCCCAGGGATAAACAACCCATATCATTTAAGGCCTCATACAACTGTAACGGGGGATGGTCACTGAGGATCAGGAAAAGGCAGAGTTACTGTTCTTTTTTTTAGCTCTGTATATACAGAAGAAGAGAAAGGAATTGATATCTGTGGTGCTGGGGCAGTTAGTACATCCAGTAATATACTTAATTGGCTAACTGTAGATAATACCAAATTTGAAGAAGAAGCAATTCAAATGAAAGAGAAATTCGCATATAAGAAATACCCAGATAAATTATTAGATAACGCATTAGATAAAGTTAAAAAAATGGATAGATTAGAATTTTTCAGAGAAAAAGAAGAGATAAAACATACAACAAAAGGAAGAAGCCAGACTGATTCTACCTTACAATGCTCAATACAAAACTATTGCCAAAATCATCAATAGACACTGGCATCATTTACTCAGAGACAAAATTATAGGCCCTTTACTAAACACCACACCATCTATAGTCTATACGAAAGCCCCAAATTTAGGATTAAAAGTAGCTCCTACAATAAAACAAAAAACAATAAACAAGCAACATAACTGGCTTTCCCTAAAGGGCTTCTTTCGATGTGGGCGATGTAGTAATTGCAGAGGGACAAATTTTTCCAAAAAAACTACACAAGTCTGTTCCACACAAAATTCATTTAAAGTCCAAATAGAAGAATGCCTAACATGCAACACAACGGACGTCATATACATACTGGAATGCCCATGTCACAAACAGTACATCGGAAGAACAAAAAGACAACTGAAAAAAAGAATCGGAACACATAGCAAACATCAAAAAAGGATACGAACAACACACACTATCAAAACACTACAAAATCCACCACAATAGTGACCCATCATCACTTGAATTCATAGCCTTTGAAAAAATCAACAAATCCTGGAGAGGAGGAAACCACATTAACAACATGTCACGAAATGAATCCAAGAGAATCTATGAATTTGACACCTTAATGCCCGCAGGTTTAAACGCCGAATTAGAAATTTTTGGATTTCTATGAATGGGGATGTGCCTCTTTGGGAAAGAGAGATAGAGGTCCGGCTGTTTTACCAGCACCTCTATCTCCTCTCCTATTTAGGCCCCTCCCCCATATACACATCCCATCTATACTAAGAAACCCAGGAACACTTCCACATACAATCAGAACAACTAGATCAACTTAACGAACAAAAAAAGAAAGACAGTAACCATTTACCAGGTTAAACTTGAAGTGGGAAAACATATAGTGAAAGACCATCTAAAATACAAGTTATACATATTATCAGACAAATTCAAACAATGTCCAAATAAGAAATTCATAGAAAAATAACAAAACAGGAAATATAAAATTTTTACTATCAATCCCAGAGTTCATTGATATGGATTAACATGACAGGAACATATCTATATCCACAATATAAAGGATCTTATCCTAAAATAATAATATTTTAATATTTAAAAAAAACGCACTGGAACCGCACATATATAAAAAAAAAACGCAAGCAACATATAATGAGTTTTAGTGGAATTGAATGATCTTTATTAATTCATAGATGAGACCTCTCTTATATAAACATATTCTATACACACTACAACTAAAACATTCCTAATGGAACATCATTTTTAAAATATCCTAAAAATAAACTATGCCGACATAAAGTTACCTAGCTGCTGATAAAATCCAGTCCAGGATTTATAATTAATCCAATGAAATTAGGGCAACACCCCTTAAAGAAGACCGCACATAAAACCCTCACTTGCTCCGGACTCATCACTACGTGACCACTGAGGAAGAGACCAGAAAGTGTCCCGAAACGCGTCTGGTCAGAGGAAGCAGTGAGGACCATAAGGAAATTAATGATATCTAGCTGAAAATCATCGGAAGAAAATATCTGCCACAGCGATATTCTTTTAAAATTTCCCGCAGCCAAGAAGACTGGCCAATCAGGAATCAACTACCAGGCTGCATCATCATCACGTGCAGCATCACGTGGTAAGGCAAGTGATCACGTGGGACACCACGAAGGTCCTTGCAGAACGGAATACGCTGTAACGGACTGAAGAGGGGTAAAGTAAATTACATCTCCTACTATTCTTTCACAATACAACATATGTACTTTGCCCACAACAACGGCGATATACAATAAATATATCGGGACAATCTATATCTAATTTCAAGTGAGTTGGAAAATTGCCAGGAGAGTCGCTCTCTCTTTAAAAGGCGGACACCAACACTTGAAAATCCGGTGAACACAGGACCCAATATTGTTCATAATATATGAAGATTACCTATATGGTATATGAATCACGATTTTAAGAACATATTTTAAGGAACACTTGTATGTTACAAATTAACTTTGTTGTGCACAACGTATTTTACTCAATTGAGCACATCTTTTTCAAATTTTTTTCAATTTTTTGCACGGCACTTTTTTCCTATTATATTCATTGGACCCTATATGCGAATATATTGCACACTTCTCAAGAACATCACTACTTAATTAAGGACAGGTAACATACACTATTTAGCCTTTTTTTGGACTATATACTTACTGATTCCAGGACCTCCTTGAAGAACTCTTTGAACATTTGTGGACATTATTTTTGATTCTAGGGAATCCCCTTCCCTGTCTAATAATACTCATTGAAACATAGACTCGATATTAAATAATACTACGAGTAGTTACTTGATCATAATATATATTATATATAGGACCATTTTATAGATATATAATTTTATATCACTATTTTTATGTAATTTAAATAAATAACATCAAATATTTTACCTTATATAACATTAAATATTTTACCTTATATAACATTAAACATCCCTCTATTTTATCCGAATGCGAGTGTGCCATCACAATTCTTTTCTATTTTAATATATCCTCACGGTTTTAGGTGTACCGGTGATTGAGCACCTCTACCCATACTGACTATCTGGTGAGCCACAGAAACCCTTCTATTTCTAACTGTAGCTATGTTGTAAGTTAAGTTAAATAAGGTAAATGTGAACAAGGCTCCGGGTCCAGATGGATTACACTCAAGACTTATTAAAGAGCTCAGTTCAGTCATTTCTGTGCCCCTACTCATAATTTTTAGAGACTCTCTAGGGACTGGTACAGTGATTGGTGCAAGGCAAATGTGGTGCCCATATTCAAAAAAGGATCTAGGTCCTCCACAGGTAATTATAGACCAGTTAGTTTACCTTTTGTTGTGGGAAAATGTTTGAAGGACTCTTAAGGGACTATATACAGGAGTATGTGACTATAAATAATATTATAAGTGATAACCAGCATGGGTTTACCAAGGACAGAACCTGATTTGTTTTTATGAGGAGTTGAGTAGTAGCCTGGACAGAGGGGCGGCTGTGAATGTAGTGTTCTTGGATTTTACAAAGGCTTTTGATACTTTCCTTTATAGACGTTTAATAGGTAAAGTAATGTCTATAGGCTTGGAAAGTATAGTCTGTAATTGGATTGAAAACTGTCTGAAGGACCGTGTCCAGAGAGTTGTGGTCAATGATTCCTATTCAGAAAGGTCCTGGGTTATAAGTGGTGTACTCCGAGGTTCAGTGCTGGGGGGTCCCCTATTATTAAACGTATTTATTATTGATATCGAGGACGGGATTAATAGCACCATTTCTATTTTTACAGATGACACTAAGCTATGTAGTGCTGTGCAGTCTACAGAAGATGTCTAAAAAATACCAGCTGATTGGACACTGAATGTTTGAGCATTAACTTGGCAAATAAGGTTCAATGTGGATAATTGTAAAGTTATACATCTGGAGAGTAATAATCTCTGTGCATCATATGTCCCAGGGCAAATAACGCATGGAGAGTCACTTGTAGAGAAGGATTTGGGTGTACCTGTAGATCATAGATTAGACATTAGCATACAATGTCAATTATCTGCTTCTAAGATTAGCCTTCGTCTGGAGAAGAAAAAGTTCAGTCTCCAGAGCTGTCAAGGCTTCTTTACGGTAAAAGTAAGTCCATTTCAGGACAGCAGATGGTTTTAAAAGAGGCTTATTGTATTGTAAAGGGATGAATCCTTAAAAGTAAATGACATGCTTATAAAAATGTGTCAAAATTTTTTCAGGAAGGAACGGTTCCTTCCCGACAATCGCCTTAACGTTCTCACTCAGGTAATTAACTATGATGAAACAAAAGGAGATGAATGACTTAATCAGAGCATCACATATTACACGGATAAGTGCAATAAGTGTTTTTCTGTGGACATCTATATATCGGCCTATCAAGAGAACAGAAGAGCTGTCCATACTGTCATCCTAAATTCTACATCTACTATTGTACTGGCAGATAACGTCATCCCCTCACATAGGAGTAACCTGACAATTTTATCTGTCTGTGCTGACTTTCTGTGCTGTGCTTACAGAAGGACAATATTTTTTAATTAATTTGCAATGGTATATCACTGCTGAAATTAAAAAGGGCCCTTTAACACAAGCATGTAGATCACAGAGGTTGTAATATATTATAAGATATCAACCTTCCTGCGATCAGTGGTGATTATTTAAATAGGAAGAGGTCAGAAATTACATACATTCATATACTTCATTAGGATACATCATATTATTTTCCTTGAGCTCAGCCCTCTATGACAAGAAGCATACTACATTTTTGCAAGTCTACACTTAAACCAATGCAATAGACTTGATGGATGTTTGTCTTTTTCAACCGTATTAACTATGTAAGATTCCAATAAAAAATTAAGGCATGTGATGTGGATACACACCCATGAGACATTTTCTTGTAAGAACACTGATTTAATATTTGTACAATATATAGGCTGAAAACTCTTAGAGATACTCATTATTCTTCAAATAAAGGTAACAACAGCCAGGACTCTGCTTAAATATGCACGTTCCATTGAAGATTTACACAATACTCTATTCCAGCCCCTCCTTTTCTACGATTAGAAACATGCCCAGTTCCTGCAGAGTCAAGTCCCTGTTAATTAAGGTTAAGAAGACAGAACATTGACTTTTTTCATTAATTAACTTTATCATTTTGCCAAATGTTTATGCAGTGAAATTACCAGTCTAATTACACAATGTACTACATGCAATGTACATGAATGTACTACATGCAAATATCTACAGTACATGCAAAAATAAGTGTTAACAGACACCCACCATGTAGTGAACAATATACTAGAATTTTTTTTTAAAGTTATAAAGCAACTTAAGTATCTTTATTTAATTATAAAGTTGCAGTTATATCCTAAAATAGTCTTCAGTTTACCAATGGTGCCATGGACCCCAACATGTGCAATGCAACATGTCATGAAATAGTAAAGTACACTTATGCAAAAACTATATAACAGTATACGCATCGACAAATAACAGAAAAAGAGCGATAAACTCATGTATAATGAATCCCAATGATGACCTATAACTCAATGCGGATTTCGGCTACATGGATCTTGTCAGGGTGGTGCTATGATGTAACAATCTTGTATCTAAACATTGCTGGACCAATCGTACTGTTCCTTTCCATGTGCACCACTGTACATATAATCTAAACTTGCATTCGTAAGCAGCACTATGCATGGTGTGTTTAGCATCTTCTCATCGTGCTCACCAATCTAGTAGCTAATACAGTCCTGATCAAAAGTTTAAGACCACTTGAAAAATGGCAAAAAATCATATTTAACATGGTTGGATCTTAACAAGGTTCCAAGTAGAGCTTCAACATGCAACAAGAAGAAATGGGAGTGAGACAAAACATTTTTTGAGCATTCAATTGAATGAAAACAGTGAATAAACTGAAACAAGCAGTTTTTCAGCAAATCAAGAGTTTAGGACCACACCTCCAAGAAAAAACTAAACCCCCCCAAAACAGAAATCCAACTTCCAACCATGAACTCAGTAATGAGTAGCTCCGCCGTTATTGTTTATCACATCAAAAATTCGTTTTGGCATGCTTGATGCAAGCGCTTCCATTAGGTGAGTGGGAACATTTCTCCAATTGGTGAAGACGGCCGCACGAAGGCCATCTACTGTCTGGAACTGTTGTCCATTTTAGTAAACTTCTCTTGCCATCCATCCCCAAAGGTTCTCAATTGGATTTAGATCAGGGGAACACACAGAATGGGCCAAAAGAGTGATGTTATTCTCCTGGAAGAAGTCCCTTGTCCTGCGGGCATTGTGTACTCTAGCGTTGTCCTGTTGAAAAACCCAGTCGTTACCACACAGACGAGGGCCCTCAGTCATGAGGAATGCTCTCTGCAACATCTGGACATAGCCAGTGGCCGTTTGCCACCCCTGAACTTCCTGAAGCTCCATTGTTCCCCTAAAGGAAAAAGCACCCCAGACCATTATGGCACCCCCTCCACTGTGGCGCGTAGAAAACAAATTACTGTCTTACTGCGTCCCACCTCAGCAGCGATGGCGCGCTGTGAGAGACCCTGTTTATGCAGTTCAACAACCCGACCACGTTAAAAAATGGCGAGTTTTTTTGCCTTTGCCATCACAACGTGTGACTACCCGATGACAATGAATCCACATCTTTGCACAGATTTGGCCTTTTAAAAGCATGTGGTCCTAAAATTTGGATCAGCTGAAAAACAGCCTGTTTCAGTTTAATCGTTATTTTTTATTAATTGAATGCTCATTGCCATTTTTCAAGTGGTCTTAAACTTTTGATCAGGACTGTATTACCAATTATATCTCCATTTGATAATTGATTTAAAAGTCAGCTTGGTTGCTAGTTACTATGGAAAAACTGTTATTTTAAAATTAATGTTGGTTCTTTAAAAAAATGTGTCGTATTTGGACAAGTGACAACAAAAGTGAATATTATACAGAGGATGTCAGGGACTTACATAGAGATAGGTCTACACAGCAATCTTGACCGCAACACTTGTCACATGTCCGAAGATTTCGCTTTAACTTTACTACATTGAAGCATAGTGAAAGTGAATGTAGTTATGTTGCAGCAATACAGTCACAGTGTTGCATTTCTTGTGCCTAAAGTAACATGGTCATCATGAACTCTATTGAATTTCTTTATACTGTGATAATGAAAGTGTGGTCTTTGGTCCCACTGCAGCAACTATCGCTGCCAAGATCTTCGTATAGCCCTAGCCTTATTGATTGCTATGGGCCCTTGGAGTTACTCCAGCCTTGGTTAGCCCCATCCTCTTTAGTGCAGGTGATGAGAATTTTAGCATTTGAGAATTTGCACTGGACCATCTTTACAGAGGAACTGTACTCCCCTTGCAAATTAGGAACTTTGGAAGTGTTCTAAGGTTAATGGAAAGGGATAGGATGGTGAAACAAACACCAGGCCCTTCTTTTCTGCCAAAGCCAAGAACCATGAAAGGAGGCTTATTTTGATGGTTGATGTAGGGTCCCTTCCCTACTATATATCCTACTGGAGTAAATTACAATTTCAAGAATACAACCCCTTCCAGCATGAATTTGGTACCTTTCTAAGGTGCTGAACAGTAGGGTTGTAAACATGGGAACGGAAATATGGAAAATTCTGTTTCATCATGCAAAATAGCAATGATGAATAGTCTTACAGTTTTTCAATGGTACCTGACTTTTAATTATCATGTATTGTTCTATTACTGTAAGGGCATTGTCAGGTGTTAGTACATTATGTGGGAAAGGATTGAAATGTAAGAAAGCGCTGATATAAAGAGACTGGGCATGAACATGCTAGGTCTGCTAATAGACAAGAATTGGAGTTTCTAGTTACACTTTAGGAAGTCATGTACTTCTTTTCCACTGTTCAAGGTGAATAGACATATTAGGCTAAAATTAATCAAAACAAACAATTTCAACCAAAATCATCATTTGTCAATTGGAATTTAGCAACAATTGATTGTTTCATCTAACCCTTGACAGACCACCTAGAAAGAAGTTAGATGTGTCTAATTTTGTCCGCTAGGTTGCTAGACAGTATATGGTTAGATATATTTGAATGATCATTCTATGAAAGAATGTTTCACAGAGAAGGATCTTTCATGATGTGTCATTGAACAAGTATGGCCACTATGATGAATATAAGGTCTAAATAGTGTCTAGCTGGTGATTGTTCAAAAACTATTATTCACATAATAGTTGTTCAACCATCAATCTACTTATATCTGTTGTGTATGGACATAAATAACCATTCACATGGACATAAATAACCATTCACAGACTGGTTATCTTGGCATGTTTGAGAAAGGTTGGCTAAGGTGACCAGGGGCAGACTGGGAATTTAACGTGGCCCTAGAAAAAACTAAAAGGGACCCCAATGTTGTAGGTGGTTCCAAATTGACAGAAGGTGTGGTAACAGAATTATATTGGGCCAATACAAGTTTGCAGGGTCAGTAATACCATAGTACAGCACAGAATACCATCCTACAGAACCAAATCCAACTGTGCAGGACAAAATATCTCCCCAGAAACTATCCCTCTGTGGTGACCATCAATGGCTGCCACATTTTTTCATCCTCCTCTTCCTATTGTCTCTAATATGGATCTGGAGCAGGGGTCTTAGGAGGTGAAATGTGGGCCACAACACCAAGCCAGTCCTACCTTCAGCATTCTGCCTGGACTTCCTTTAATGATGACCTAGTAGTATTCACCCGGCCAGCAGCAGTGATGAGGGCTCAGGTGGCCACCAGGAAAATTCCCTGTAGGGTATATGGCCAGTCTGCCCCTGAAAATGACATATCATACAGAAAAACCCACACAAAGTGTTACATTGGGTACATTGAGGCGTGAGTTATTTTGGTTTCTAATATATATATATATATATGTATGTATTCTATTTGGAACCAGTCAGATGAAGCCCCTCTATGAAGTCTTGCACCATGTAATGGAAAAAGACATGCTTTGGAAGTTATCAGTTCCTCTGCATTTTACAGATTAGTTAATCATGCATGTATATTTCAATATGGACAAGAGATGGCTACTAGAAACCTTTATTACTGTCTAGTTGGCTGGTACCTCAATAAAGGACGGTATAAGCTATGTAAATGATGACATAATTGATAATGGAAATTACTACATAAGGGCTATCTACAATGGAGTGTAAAGTTTATGCAGTCTACTGCATTAGAACTTTGTAGTATAAGGTTCACAATGGTGGATGGATATTGATGATATACAATAGTAACTGATGAATTGTAAATGGAGCCCAAGCAACCCCTCACATACTTACATTTTTATAATTAAAAACGTTTAGAGTCTGATTCAATAGCATAATTCAAAGAGGAGCCGTAACCTTCTGAGAGCTACACGGAGCTGTCGACTTAATCAATTAATTAGGTATATAAAGTCAGCCTGGGATATTAATGCAGTCACCTGCCTTGTGAAATGCCATTTGCAATTTTAATATTCATGGCTTATCCTAAACTAGTTTAGTTTTATAAATAATTGAATTTTTCTTCACAATGATATTGCTTGTTGGGAGAAGAGAATCCAAGGTGCTGGTGCCAGTCCATCATTACAAGTCATTTAGATCATAATCTGTTGTCCTGAACACATTGATCGAGCAGGTGAAACAAAATCCCTATCATTTCTGGAATATAAATAATAGGCTTGAGAAATATGATAACCACATTTTGATCTGAAATGAAGATTATGGGACATAAAGGAAATTATTTTTTAACATGAGTGAAATGATGAACTGTGACCCATCCTTAGAAACTCATGTTTTGTATATTAAGACTAATTGAAAGTGAATTTGGATCAGCTGTCATGTGCAGTAAAGCGTCTCCAAAGTACCATATCTAGGCCCATTGTCAGACTGGGGACCTTGGGCCTACCAGAGGAAATTATTCTCGAGCCCCAACCCCTATATTATCAATAAAGTTTTACTGGCTTTGAATCAAAGACCCTAGTGGGAAGCGATCAGTTTCAAAGGCAGCTAAATGTTTTATTGTTCTATGGTATTAGAGCCTAGGCCCACCCGAGGATCCTCTGCTGGTACTCTTGTAGGCCAGTCTGACACTGTCTAGACCAGTGGTCTCTAAAAAGTAGCTTGCCACAGGAACTCTCATTTATAATCATAAGAACTGGCTACAACAAATCCTTCAACTCTTTGAAGTTTTATGATGTCTTCCTTCATCATGTTTAGTATGCCTTTCCTCCATTTTGAGTTATAGTAAATGTGGTTCATAACATCATTCAGAATTGAATGTGACTCACAAGATACGAAAGGTTGGGGACCTCTGATCTAGACCAAATTTCCTGCAACAAATTTTCATTGCCATGCTGCATTCGAGTACGACTTGGCCTCAGCGATCTGCTTTAAATTAATAAGACTGCTCTGTTCAGTTGGTCTGTACTGTTTAATGCAATGTTGGGAGGTTGTCTGAAAGGGGTTTCACTATACTTAAATTATTTCTTTCTAATTCTACAAAAAAGAAATAGGGACAAAAAAAGACAGGTTTTAAGTACCTTGTGCCCATCGGCGTTCCAACCCTCTAGCTATACAGAATAGGTTAATTACCCAATAAACTTTGCTGCTTCTATCATTGCCTGACCTTATTGCATTATGGCTGGGTCTATGTACAATATACCAAAAGAGGGCCTTCCAGAGAATCGTCTGGTTCTCCATAAAGGTGAATTTAGATGTGCCAATGGAGCAGGCAACCCTTCTTTTCTAGAAAACAGCCTGCTCGTCATTTACATGTAGCAATCACTTCCACTGTATGGTGATGATCTATTGCTACTATCATCACTCGTCCTCATACAGATTCATTGTTTCCGGGCTGCAAATAACAGTTAGAAGGTGTTGGGAGCAGTGGTTAGGTGATATCATGCACACACGGCAAACAGGCTCCAAGCGGCCCAGACAGACCATCAGTAGAGAGGATTGTTTGATTTGCTGACACACACAAGCATCTCCCACAGTTTCTTTGTACACCACCCAGACATAAATGGTACCTTCATTGCACACTCCCTGTCTCTACCCGGACCATTTCCAGGCACTTTGCAAAAGGCAATTTGGTGTTCTGCATTAAAAGTTACTGCTACCGACTGGAACCACATCATCTTTTGTGACAAATCCAGGCTCTGTTTTAGATCCCACGATGGTCGACTTTGAGTATGGAAGACTCATGGTGAGCACTTCAATCCTACTTTTGCTGTAGAGCACCACACTGCCTCAACTGCTAGTGTGATGATCTGGGGAGCCATTGCATATTTCAGTCACTCACCCCTAGTAGTGATGCAAGGAACAATAACAGCTCAGCGATATGTGTAGGACATCCTGCGCTTGTGTAGGACATCCTGCGATATGTGTAGGACATCCTCTTATGGCAGGGCTTCCAAATTGTATTTTTCAGCAGGATAATGCTGGCCCACACACACATAAAAAAGGTTTCCAAGGAAAGTCTGCTCCAGATTACAACAGTTCCTTGGCCTGCTTGGTCACTCAACTTATTGGAAATTAAGCCTTTATGGGACCAGCTAGGACTTCGGCAATCTATAAGTGCACAGGATCTACAGGCCCAATTGGAACATCTGTGGGCAATTGTGTGGCAGGTTACCATACAGAACCTGTATGCCTCCGTGCCCAACTGTATCTCACATTGTATCCAGGCTAGAGATGGCCAAGTAGGGTCCTAATTTAGCCTCCTTTCAATTGTACAGTTTTCAGAAATAAACTTCTCTTTTTGTTCTAATATTGTAATCAATCAATCAATCAATCACTATCATTGTTACATTTACACATAGAAAGTTTCATTTGATTCTAACAACTCCTTGGTGATTATATATATATAGGGAAACTTTTAACATCATAAACCCCTTGTGAGTAAATAGTGTATATATATATATATATATATATATATATATATATATATATAAAATAAAATGTTGGGCAAGCAAGGGTTCACTCATTGTGTCTGTATAACCACCCACATACATTGACTTGCCTCACAATGTGCTTCAGTCCTGGTGGACGTTGATTGTTAGGATTGGAGTCTCGTGCTCCTCTTTGTGCACTGTTACTTTTCAAGATAACATCTATTAACTGATTTTTGGAATGCAAGTTTGGCAAGTCAGGATCAGATGCTTATGTAAGGAAGAACATTAAATGTGCATTGGATTTTATTACAATGACCTAATACAGCAACATTGTGCATCGAAAGCCGCTATCTTGCTTTTTAACCATAGAATAATATTCCCTTAAATGGGTTTACCGGGATTATATTATTGATGACCTATCCTCAGTATAGGTCATCAATATCAGATCGGTGGGGGTCTGACATCTGGCACCATCGGCGATCAGCTGGTTGAAGGGAAGGCCACGCTCTGTGTGAGTGCTGCCTTCCTTTGCTTGTTTACCTGCTTGCCGTCGACATTAATTTCCACAGGACGGCTCGTTCTTATTCAACGAGCCGTTCCATTGAAGTGAATTGGACGGCTTGTAGTTACACCTGCTCACCTCTGCGATGTTTGCGGCGAGCAGGTTAACAAACAACGGAAGGCAGCGCTTGAGGTGGGGTCAAGATTGGCCGTGGCATCTAAAAGGTTAAATTGCCAGGACTGACGTAAATTCTGATCCCCGCAGTGACATCATTGTGCCAGTGATGGCATGGGCACAGCACTCTACATGTACAGCAAAGTCTGCTAATGACCTACTTGCAGCATTATACACAGCGCATGATGGGGAGGGGTTAACTAGAAAAAAAAATCCATCCAGACTTCAAATATGGCAATGAAATCCCTGAATCAACAACCTAATTTCAGCTCTCCTGACATGTCAGTTTTAGGAAATGCTGACATTCTCCAAAATATAACAACTCCGGCACTTTGTTTCTTCAAATTTTGTATTGCGCTACTCCCCTGTAATGCCTTCTAGAAATAAGTACATTGACAACTGGGTGTGACTATTTGGAGGTGTGTCCCTACGCATTCTGACACTGTGCAATAGTATCAGACTGCACAGGGACACACCCTTTTGGCAAGAAGGAATGGTAACGCCCAGTTGTCAGTTTATTCATACATTTCTAAGAGAAAAATCTGAGTAACAGCACAACGCAGAGTAATAATAAAAGATACCTCAGAATTGTTACTTCATACTAGAATAGGCATATCAAGAATGGTGAGCAGAACTCTTATTGTTTCAGGCCTGCGCCCTAGTCTACTGGGAAACCCAAGGCTAAGTCTAATACCTTTCTGTCTATTATAATGTACAAGTGCAAGTACGATTCACCCTTCATATTACTAATATACTATCACCCTATAAAACGTGGCAGTATTTTGTGGCAAGCAATTACAGGGTTTTTCTAGACTTGAACCCCTTAGTGACCACCAGTGCTGTGCCTAGGGTCTTTTCTCTGGCACCCCCCCCCCCCCAATACTTGACCACATACCCCTTAGATCCAGGGACATCTCCTGTCATGTAGACCTTCTCTTTCCCCTTCTCCTCAGTTAGAACGCCATGGCAAATTCTTTCAGCCGCATCTCGTCTCTACAGGGTTTGTAAGACATGTTAGATTTCTCAGTTTTTCCATCAACCTCCCCATCCTTGTGTCCCCACAGTGTCATCCTGCTGCCACCCGCAATACTGTGCCCGTTGTGCCCCCCAATGTCCCAGGTACTATACTGCTGAAAAAATAGTGACCCCAGTAGACATAATTGGGGTCATTTATCAAATTGGTGTAAAGTAGAACTGGACTTTCAAAAGAGCTGTGAAAATGAAAGGTGGCTTCTGAAGCCAGTCCTACATTACACCAGTTTGATAAAATTACCCCAAATGTCCCTATAGTGTCTACAGCAGTTATAATGTCCCATAGAGTGCCCCAAGTAATAATAACATCCTATGTTGTGCTCCAGGTAATAATCCATGTATAGTGTCCCCAGAAATAATAGAATTGCCCCTACATTGCCTCCTTAATAGCAACGCCCCCACGCTGCCCCATACAGTAATTTCCACCACACTGCCCCCATAAAGTAATTTCCACCACACTGCCCCATACAGTAATTTCCACCACACAGTAATTTCCCCTACATTGCCCCCATATAGTAATTTCTCCCATACTGCCCCATATAGTAATTTCCCCCACCCCACACTGCCCCAATAATACAGTAATTTTCCCCACACTTCCCCATACAGTAAATTCCCCCACACTGCCTCCACACTGTAGTTTCCCTTACACTGCCCCCACAGTAATTTCCCCCACACTGCCCCCAATAGTAATTTCCCGCACACTGCCCCCACAGTAATTTCCCCCCCACTGCCCCCCACACAGTAGTTTCCCCCATACAGTAGATTCTCCCACACTACCCCAACACATTAGTGTCCCCCACACAGCCCCATACAGTAATTTGCCCAACACCGCCCCACACACTAATTTCCCCTCACTGCCCCATGCAGTCATTTCCCCCACACTGTCCCCTTACAATTATTTCCCCCACACAGTAGTTTCCCCCACACTGCCCCATACAGTAGTTTCCCTCACATTGCCCCCACACAGTAGTTTCCCCGGGACAGTAGTTTCCCCATACAGTAGTTTCCCCCACACTGCCCCACACAGTAGTGTCCCCCACACTGCCCCCATACAGTAATTTGCCCCACACTGACCCCATACAGTAATCTCCCCCACACTGCACCCAAACAGTAATCTCACCCACACTGCCCCCACACAGTAATTTCCCCCACACTGCCCCCACACAGTAATTTCCCCCACACTGCCCCATACAGTCATTTCCCCCACACTGCCCCATACAGTCATTTCCCCCACACTGCCCCATACAGTCATTTCCCCCCACACTTCCCCCACACAGTAGTTTCCCACACTGCCCCCATACAGTAGTTTCCCCACACTGCCCCCACACAGTAGTTTCCCCCACACTGCTCCCACACAGTAGTTTCCCTCACACTGCCCCATACAGTAGTTTCCCCCACACTGCCCCCACACAGTAGTTTCCCACACACTGCCCCACACATTAATTTACCCCACACAGTAGTTGCCCCCACACTGCCCCCATACAGTAGTGTCCCCCACACAGTAGTTTCCCCCACACTGCCCCACACAGTAGTTTTCCCCACACTGCCCCCATACAGTAGTGTCCCCCACACAGTAGTTTCCCCTACACTGCCCCACACAGTAGTTTCCCCCACACTGCCCCCATATAGTAGTGTCCCCTACACAGTAGTTTCGCCCTCACTGCCCCCACACAGTAGTTTCCCCCACATTGCCCATATAGTAATTCCCCCACCACATAGTAATCCCTCCCATAATTATTTCCCCCCCACATAGTAATCCCTCTGATAATAATTTGCCCCCACACAGTATCCCACCATATTTTCCCCCGCATGTCCTCATGTGTGCACCCCCCTCATATCCCCCAAAGTTGGCAAATAAAATAAAAAAATTATAATTTGCCCCCACACAGTATCCCACCATATTTTCCCCCCACATGTCCTCCTGTGTGCAGCCCCCTCATGTCTCCTAAAGTTGGCACATAAAATAAAATAAAAACTAAAAAACTAAAAGCTAAATACCCACCTGTGCTTGATCGTAGAGTCCCGGCACTGTGCTGCTGAGTCCTGGCACAGGTGCGCGCGATGACGTCATCATGCGCGCCTGCACCAGGATATCACTACCGTATAGGCCTCATGCCTACTACGGCAAGGAACTATGCGCTCCGCTCCCGTGCCCCGCCGTAGTATGTGGGCATCAGCGCTTCAGCAATGAGCGCTTCCATCTGTATTGATGGAAGCGCTCATTGCTTCTGGGCCTGGCAGTGGCACCCCCGTGAGATTTGGCACCCGGGGCGGATAGCCCCCCCGCCCCCCGGGGCACGCCACTGGTGACCACCCATACGTGTTTTTACGGCGGTCACTAAGGGGCCATTGGCTGGGCCGCCGCTTTTTTATGGCAGCCCAGTCTAAGCGCTGCACGGGGAGCGGAGACGTGGCCCTGCTCTAAAAGCCTTGACCCACAGGAGTGTCGATCCGGGCTGTTTAAAACTTTACATGCCGCGGGCAATGGTGCCCGGCGGATGTAATGTGCTGACAGAGGGAGCGGACTCCCTCTGTCTCCCATCGGCACCCCACAATTGCTATCGCGGGGTCCCGATGTGTATGAAGGCTGCTTGGGGTCTGATGTAGGCCCCAGACCAGCCTTCAGCAATTTCCAGCAGGCTGTGCCTCTCTGGCTCAGCCTGCTGGTCAATGTTAGAATAGCATTGCCATTAAAATGCAATGCACTATAGGGATAGTGCATTGCATTTTAAAATCAATCAAAAAGCTGTCTGTTATATTCCCCTTGTCGGACTATTAATTGGTAAAAAAAGGAAAAAAATGTATTTATTAAATAAAAAATCCCATTAAAAAATTATGCTTTTTTTTCCATTGAAAATACGCTTTTCAATTAAAAGAATTGCAAAAAAAAAAAAAAAAAACGGACTACAAAAAAAAAAAAAATAGACAGGATTGCTAATTTATTCTTAGTCATAATAAGCAATCAAAAAGTGCCATTTACTCCAAAATGATAACAATGATGCCAAGTCATCCAGCAAAAATCAAGCCCTCACATAACTCCATAGAAAGAAAAATAAAAAAGTTATGGGTCTTGGGAAAAAAAAATTAAAAAAAATTATTGCAAAAAAGTGGTAAAATGTAAAAAAAAAACTATATGTATTTGGTATCACTGTAATTGTACTGACCCAGAGAATAAAGATATTATGTTATTTATATATTTATACCAAAAAATGAACGCCGTAAAATTTATAATGTAAAAACGCAGTGGCAGTATTGCTGTTTTTCCCATCTCCCTCCCAGAAAGAGTTAATAAAAGTTCATCAGAAAGTTATGTGTACCCCAAAATGGAGCTATCAGTAATACTGCGGCCTTTTCACAGCTTTCCCTTGGCCAGTGACATCGCGTTCATCAGTCACATGGCCTAGGCACAGCTCAGCCCCAAAAAGTGAATGGGACTGTGCTGCAATACTAAGCACAACCGCTATACAATGTACAGCACTGTGCTCGGAGAAGGCCGAGGTGCTCACTGGAGGTGCCTTTTCAAATTGCTGATCGGTGGGGGTCCTGGGTGTTGGACCTCCACCAATCAGATACTGATGACCAATCCCGAGAAAAGGAAAACAGTATTAAAATCTCGGAAAACCCTTTCAACTACTAGGAAGAATATATTACAAAATCCAGTCTCTAGTGAGAGTCTATGAGGTTGTGCTCACTTGCCCTCCATTTATAGATGGAATAGATAATTCAGGTTCAGTCAGGTTAGAGATGCAGGGCTTCAGAATACAGACTGCCTTTCACTTTCACTCCTCCACGCCAGATGCTAATTTGTTATGAATAGAAATTGAAGCCTCTGTGTAGGACGTGTCTGGGACAATGTGGAGCAGGGTGAAGCCTTCTGGAACGTGTCCAGAAATGAAACATAGCGCGGGTCCCCGGGGCATAACGTATGCTATCTCCAGAAACTTTTCTAAACTTGGCGCTGTCATGACTGACAGTAGACACCAAGATGTTCATTATCCAGCAGCTAAAGACATGTAGGTTTGATTGTGCTAGTACATGTCTGGATTATGTCATCCAGTAGAGATTTGCTTTAACCCTTAGATTAGTTTATAATATTTGCTGTATACAGAACTTTAAAACCAGCAAAAAAAAAGTAAATTTTTACATTTAGAAACTTTTTTACAGATTTAGCATGAGTAAGAATGATAGATATTAAAGCAATCCCATCATTTTTAACAGGTTCTTCACAAATAACTGAGCAATAAGTTACATTCTAAAAAGTGTCATCACCTTCAACAGCAATGTGCAAAATGATGTAAAACCGAAAAACTATTTGTCCTTTTATTTTCTATATAGACATAATATAATAGATATAATGACACCTATTAAAATTGTATTCATAGTTTTTATAATTGATCTGACCCACTCCACCATGACAGCACCCTCTCTAGTTATATGACATCACGACTGTACAGACATCATCACTTACATTGGTCATGGTCCCAAAAGGGGCTCACAAGGTAATCTTTTCACATCAGACACGCACATACTTGGGGACACACTATCTATGCAACATGAAAAATCATTGGTTGTCAGTGTCACATTGTCCTCTGTAAACAATGATGATATTGTCTGCGTCATGCCTGGGACAGACTGGAATTAAAAAGCAGCCCTGGCACACAAACCCCAGCAGCCTACAGAGAGTATGCACCCCATATCATGGAAAAATAGTGGCATGCAATGCACAGTGTGAAAAATTTTGCTCACACCATTCACTACTAGTGTACCTGTCACTTCTCCTGACATGTCAGTTATAGTAACTAACTATTTGCATTCCCCATGTAATAAGTAGCATTGAGTGAAACAAAGCATTTGAAGCACAATTCTAAACTAATTAGAATTTCCTCACGCTTTGTGGTAATGAATCAGGTTTTCCCAAAATGGCGGCTGCCAAAGTGAAAATAAGTGTAGAGGAGACAAGTCCAGGAATACAGTGTTGCTGAAAACGATTCAGAGAGAGAAAGAAGACTGCAGGGGGAGTGCGGGGAGACTTCAGGGAGAGTGCAGGGAGACTGCAGAGAAAGAGCAGGGACAGTGCAGAGAGACTTATGCATCAAATGTATTTATTCCTACATTTACTTATTCCTACATCAGACATAAACTAAGGTATGTAATTAAATACCAATAAAAAGCCTTTATTATCCCAGTGCCAGCATGCCAGCCAATACCATCCAGGCTGCTCCCCTTAGGAGGGCTAGGGCTTAATGATAAGCATCCTCATCTTTTGCCTGCTTTACTTCTTCCAAATCATCCTTCAAAGTCTTGAAGTCCTAGAAAAGTCAGCAAGATGCAGAGAGAGGAGGAGCTGGATGTTCCTGGTGACATATTCTCATCTATATTAGATGATGTGGAAAAGAAGGTAAAGCAGATGGCAGAAGAAGGGCTCTCACCTGTAGGGCAGGAGAGCGCTGGGGTTGGAGAAGTGGATATGCCAGAGATGATTAACATTCTGTGTGTACTGTTAACCTGCAGGAGATTGCAGGCCAGAACAGCAATAATATGCATACTGTCCACCTAACCAGCCAAACCCCATACCAGCAACAGCCCCTGTTTAAAGGTGCTGAGCGTCCGTTTACAATGAAGAAGGACTATATAGCGCAGTCTTCAGCATTAACTGAAAGGCAGCTGCAGGCTAATTGGCCGCACGGGTCTTCACCGCAGCATGGCCACAACCTGCCCGCAGCACAGCCGCTCCATGTGTCCATACCCTGATTTAAAGCGATTCAAGACAAATTAATTAAGAATGAATTGAATTTCTTGACAAACTTCTACGAAGTTGCCAAATCCAAATTTTCAAAGCTTCGCTCATCTCTAGTAATAACAATTCAGGAGTATCTATTCTTATGACTCTATTTTGTGACATTCTTTCATTATTACTTTTAAAAGACATGTATTCATTACTAGTAGCCTCAAATGAAAGTACATCTTGGTGTTGCCAGTTGGAGGGGTGTCCTTGCACAGTTTGACTGTGCAGGAACACACCCTAACTTGTAACACCGATCTGGACCTTCAGTGCAAACTGCTAGTAATTCAGTCAGATCTTGTAGTAGGAATGATAAAGGAATGGCACAACAAAAAGTCTTAATGCTAGATGCTCCAGAATTGATATTATATGGGGGATGCAAGTAATTACTAAAACAGACATATCAGGAGGGGTAAGAGCTTCCCTTTAAGTTTGTAAGCCACATCATTAAAAAGGAAAATTTGAGAATAGTAGAATCAACTAATCACATGGTATCATTAATGGTTGTAGGATAAATCCAATAGATTAGGGCTGCTCAAACCTCTTATACTCAGGCTTAACCAGCGAACAAATACTACCATACCTAATATCACTGTGCAGCAACAACATAATGCCACCATGCAGTGCACATAACACCCCCTAGAAGCATTGAACACCCCCTAGAAGGATTTTGAATGTGATTGCTTAATTCTGAACACAGCTACATCCCCACATCATTTTAGTTTTTTTTGTTTTCTTCCCTCCACCTAAAATTGAGTTGTACAGTTTATAGGTCACATTAAAGGTGAAAAAAGTTCTTAAATGATTTATCTTTGTCTTTGTAGACTTTTTATATCCACTATATATATATATTATTTTTTATTATTTTTTCTTTATTTTTTTCTTTTCTGGAATAACCCCTTTAATTGCAGATGATGTTATAAGGACATCACTCATAGACTTTAATATGGCAGGACCCGCTGATAACAATCTCTTATCCACAGCTAGTTTGATTTTGAGTTTTCAGTCACTAAATATACACCGTACATTGTATGTATTTTACATTTGTTTGTCAAAAGGTGAATAAAAATGAGTATCTATCAATTCACACTATTGCCTAATAGATCTTGATGACCTCTGGATTATCATATGTGCTTTATGATTCACTGAAATTATTGCTCGGATTTTCATGTTTTGTTTTGAATATTAAAATGATAATCCCATTTTGTAACACATAATTATGTACACACCCAAAACAGATCAGAGAGGATAAGCTGAATATCCCAGGAAAAGGTAGACCATTTCTAGTTTTTGTAAAGCCAAGTATTGTACATAATTTATTAGATATCTTCAGTGTTTACAGCTGCTTTTCAGTCTTGCCAAAACCGTGACATTTAAACTCTACACAGGTGTATGACAGGATGTTCTGTTATCATAGACCATACATGGCTAAGCACATTAGATAAATATCAACAATTATATGGAGGTCTCCCAACTCTCTGACTGCAGATGTCGGGGAGATATGGATGGGGCAGTTGGATTTATACATGCCCAATCTTTTTTTCTTCTCAGGAAGATAACACCAGACTCTTCTGGCAGTGAATTTATCTCCATTCTCCTCCTAAGTTCTTCTCTTTCCTTATCTTTCCATTTGGTTCAGACACTATGATGCAGTGTCAGACGGGGGTACTTAGGGCCCACCAGTGTAACTGATTCTGGGGGCCCACCTTAGGGTTCACTTCACTTCAGTGGGGCCGCAAAAAAAAAAAAAACTCTGTGTGCATTCCGTGTCTGTATGTCCGCATGGCCATTACACAAAATGATAGAACATGTCCTATTATTGTTGGCATTACAGACAAGGATAGGACTGTTCTATTAGAGGCCGGCTGTTCTGTTCCGCATAATGTGGAATGCACACACCCGGTATCCATATTTTGCGGATCCGCAATTTGCAGACTGCAAAACATCCAACGGTCGTGTTCATGAGCAATTACAGTGATACCAGAAATATTAAAGATGAAGTATGATGGCAGACATTCACAGCAATAAGCACAAACATACATGTGGCAGAAGTTACACATATATGGATATCCTGCACTTGTCAGTCAGCAACCAGACACATGCAGCGCACACGCCACTGATGGATATGTCACATACTGCACATATACCACTGATACAAACCGGATTCCAAAAAGTTGGGACACTAAACAAATTGTGAATAAAAACTGAATGCAATGATGTGGAGATGGCAAATGTCAATATTTTATTTGTAATAGAACGTAGATGACAGATAAAACGTTTAATCCGAGTAAATGTATCATTTTAAAGGAAAAATACGTTGATTCAAATTTTCACGGTGTCAACAAATCCCCAAAAAGTTGGGACAAGTAGCAATAAGAGGCTGGAAAAAGCTAATTTGAGCATAACGAAGAGCTGGAAGACCAATTAACACTAATTAGGTCAATTGGCAACATGATTGGGTATAAAAAGAACTTCTCAGAGTGGCAGTGTCTCTCAGAAGCCAAGATGTGTAGAGGATCACCAATTCCCACAATGTTGCGCAGAAAGATAGTGTCACGGAAGGTGTACAGGAAACAAGACAATGCAAAATGAATATATGACTCACTGGATCCAAAACTAAGGAACAAAAGGGAGACCCCTGCATCAGACCTGGCTCTCTCCCTGTCTGCTCAGTGTATGCGAAAATCCCAATGGTGGATGATCGCATATCCACGTACCTCAACTATATACCACCTGAACACCCTACAATAGTGAGGGGACACGACCACCGGCTCCCTACACCAGACACGGAGGGAGTCAAGGTCACCTGGGATCCAGCAAACAGAAAATCACAAATAAATGTACAGCACTTATCTTGTAGAAGGCTGGAAAATAGGATCAGCATGCACACACACTCCAGGAAGTTGTATAAGCCGCACACAAATGCATTATGGGGAGGAATTTAAAGGGATGCAATCAGTCCAACTACATGACAGCTAAGAGAGGCTAACGAGATGAGGAACTGAAATTCAAAACAAAGAAAACTCAAGGAGGAGGTTCTGAAAGGCTTCTATCAGAGCTTCTCAGCTGTCTGGTTGTGACAGTACCCCTCCCTCTATGAGTGGACTCCGGACACTCAGAGCCCACCTTCTCAGGATGGGACCTATGGAAAGCCCTGATGAGACGAGTGGCCTTAATGTCCGTCACTGGGACCCACATCCTCTCCTCAGGACCATAACCCTCCCAATGAACGAGGTACTGGAGAGAACCGCGGACAAGACGAGAATCCACAATCCTAGAGACCTGAAATTCAAGATTCCCATCAACCATAATCGGAGGAGGAGGCAAAGGCGAGGGTACAATGGGTTGAACATAAGCTTTCAATAAGGACTTATGAAAAATATTATGGATCTTCCAAGTCTGAGGAAGATCAAGACAGTAGGCAACAGGATTGATGACAGACAGGATTTTGTAAGGCCCAATAAACTTAGGACCCAACTTCCAGGAGGGAACCTTCAATTTGATATTCTTGGTAGACAACCACACCAGATCACCAACATTCAGGTCCGGACCAGGCACACGTCTCTTATCTGCCACACGCTTATATCTCTCACTCATGCTCTTTAGATTATCCTGAATCTTTTGCCAAATAGAAGACAAAGACGAGGAGAATCTGTCCTCATCAGGTAAACCAGAAGACCCCTCTCCCGAGAAAGTCCCAAACTGCGGATGTAACCCATATGCACCAAAAAATGGTGACTTATCAGAGGACTCCTGACGACGGTTATTTAAAGCAAACTCAGCAAGGGACAAAAAATAACACCAATCCTCCTGATTCTCCACCACAAAACAGCGCAGATATGTCTCCAGATTCTGATTGACGCGCTCTGTCTGGCCATTCGACTGCGGGTGGAAAGCAGAAGAGAATGACAACCGAACCCCCAAGCGAGAACAGAAAGCCTTCCAGAAACTGGAAACAAACTGCGTGCCCCTATCAGACACTATGTCTGAAGGAATACCATGCAATTTGACAATGTGATCAATAAATGCCTGCGCCAGCGTCTTAGCATTGGGCAAACCAGGAAAAGGGATGAAATGCACCATTTTGCTAAAACGGTCCACCACCACCAGAATCACAGTCTTGCCCGAGGAACGAGGCAGGTCCGTTATGAAGTCCATGGACAGATGTGTCCAAGGACGGGAAGGAATGGGTAAGGGAAGGAGAGGACCTGACGGCCGTGAATGAGGGACTTTGGCATGAGCGCAAGTCTCGCAGGCTGCCACAAAACCCTCAACCGACTTACGAAGCGCAGGCCACCAGAATCTCCGAGCGATGAGATCCACTGTGGCTCTTGCCCCCGGGTGCCCAGCAAGGACCGTATCGTGGTGTTCCTTAAAAATCTTGTGTCTTAAAGTGAGAGGCACAAACAACCTCCCAGGAGGACAAAGATCAGGAGCCTCTGACTAGGCTGCCTGCACCTCTGCCTCCAATTCATGAAAAAGAGCAGAGACCACCACACCTTCAGCCAAAATGGGACCCGGGTCTTCAAAATTCCCACCTCCCGGAAAACAACGTGACAGGGCATCTGCCTTCACATTCTTAACCCCAGGGCGGAACATGACAACAAAATTAAACCTTGAAAAGAACAAAGACCATCTGGCCTGTCTCGGGTTCAGACGCTTGGCTGACTCCAAGTAGGCCAGATTTTTATGGTCAGTAAACACGGTAATAGGGTGTCTGGCTCCCTCTAGCCAATGGCGCCATTCCTCAAAAGCCAACTTGATGGCCAACAATTCCCTATCTCCCACATCGTAATTTCTCTCTGCGGAGGAGAGTTTCTTTGAGAAAAAGGCACACGGTCGCCATTTGGCAGGAGAGGAACCCTGAGACAAGACCGCCCCCACACCCACCTCAGAAGCATCAACCTCAACTATGAAGGGTAGAGAAATATCAGGTTGCACCAAGATGGGAGCGGAAGCAAAACTCTCCTTGATACTAGAAAAGGCCTTACGCGCCTCTACCGACCAGGAAGAAAAATCTACCCCCTTTCTGGTCATATCAGTGAGTGGTTTAACAATAGAGGAATAATTCAAAATAAACTTCCTGTAATAATTGGCAAAGCCCAAAAAACGCATCAGCGCCTTCTGATTCTCAGGAAGCTCCCACTCAAGCACAGCGCGGACCTTCTCGGGGTCCATGCGAAAACCAGAAGCGGAGAGAAGAAACCCCAGAAATTTTATTTCTGGAACCGCAAACACACATTTTTCCAGTTTCGCGTATAATTTATTCTCCCGCAGGATGAGCAAGACCTGACGTAAGTGTTCCTTATGAGTTTTGAAATCAGGAGAAAAAATCTAAATGTCATCCAAATACAGTAATACAAATTTTGCCATTAAATGATAAAAAATGCTGTTCACGAAATGCTGAAAAACGGCTGGGGCATTCATCAAACCAAAAGGCATAACCAAATTCTCAAAATGGCCCTCAGGGGTATTGAAGGCCGTCTTCCATTCGTCTCCTTCTCTGACCCTGACCAGGTTGTATGCCCCTCTTAGATCTAACTTGGAAAAGACTTTAGCCCCAACAATCTGGTTAAACAGGTCCGGGATCAGAGGAAGCGGGTATGGGTCACGAATAGTGATACTGTTCAGCTCCCTGAAATCCAGACAAGGTCTTAAAGAACCATCTTTTTTCTTAACAAAGAAAAAAACAGCAGCAACAGGTGACTTCGAGGGTCGTATGTGTCCTTTTCTCAGACTCTCCGAGATATAAGCACGCATAGCAACCCTTTCAGGTTGGGAAAGATTGTATAAACGAGATTTAGGCAGCTTGGCGCCTGGGATGAGATTAATAGGGCAATCGTACTCCCTGTGCGGGGGCAAATCCTGAACTCCACTCTCAGAGAAGACATCCGAAAATTCAGAGAGAAAAGATGGTACAGTCTTAGTAGAAACCTCAGAAACAGATGTCGTGAGGCAATTCTCTCTGCAAAAGTCTCTCCAACCATTTATTTGCCTCGCTTGCCAATCAATGGTGGGGTTATGTTTAGTGAGCCAGGGTAGCCCCAACACAAGAGGAGTAGGTAATCCGCTAAGGACGAAACATGACACATCCTCAACATGAGCATCATTCACAATTAAATGAATATTGTGAACTATGCCGTTTAATGATTTCTGAGAAAGTGGAGCGGAATCAATAGCAAAAACAGGAATATCCTTTCCCAAAGTGCACACCTGGAAACCATGAGTTATCGTAAAATGATTATCAATGAGATTGACAGCTGCTCCACTATCTACAAAAATCTCACAAAAACTGTTCTTGCTCTCTAGCGCCACCCTGGCAGGCAGGACAAAACGGGAACTACAAGCAAACGGAAAACCTTCAATTTCCGCCTCAACCCTGCCAATAGTAACAGATGGAACATTTTTTAAAGATTTTTTCCTTTTTGTTTCTTTATTACTCCCAGAAAACTGCCTGAATCTCCTAGAGGGACAAACATTTGCCAAATTATTTATACCTCCACAACAAAAACAAACCTTCCCATGCGGGCTGAATCTTCTATTGTCAGAGGCAATCAACCCCAGCTACATGGGCTCCTGCTAAGAAGGGGCTGACAGCAACTGAGACCCCTGCGCATAGAATGAGACCGCTGCACTGTCCTGGGACTGAGTATGACAGGAAGGAGAGATCTCTCCTCTCTCTCTAAGACGCCTGTCAATATGAACGGCCTGAGACATAGCACAGTCCAAGGAGATAGGCCTCTCATGAAAGGCAAATGCATCTTTTAATCCCTCTGAAAGACCATGGCAAAATTGACTTCGGAGTGCAGCATCATTCCAACCAGTATCAGCTGCCCATCTCCGAAATTCTGAGCAGTATATCTCTGTGAATTGTTTACCCTGGCATAACAGACGTAGTCTAGACTCAGCCAAAGCAACACGATCCGGATTATCATATATCTGACCCAGGGCTAAAAAGAAATCATCCATTGAACGGAGGGGCTGTGCCCCCACCAGCAGCAAATAGGCCCACGACTGAGCGTTACCCCTGAGCAGCGATATAATGATCCCCACCCTCCGTTCCTCATCACTAGAGGAATGGGGAAGAAGGCGGATGGAGTTTGCAAGCCTCTCTGAAACACACAAAATTCTCACTACCCCCGGAGAACGTATCCGGGAGCGAGATCTTAGGCTCAGAACAAACTCCATGAACGCAAGCTGAACCGGTCACTAGAAACTGAGAAAGAGTCTTACGGAGATCAGCTACCTCCAATGAAAGACCCTGGAAACATTCAGTCAAAAGTGAAACCGGATGCATGCTTGAGACGGTTTTGGCGGCTTATAATGTCACGGAAGGTGTACAGGAAACAAGACAATGCAAAATGAATATATGACTCACTGGATCCAAAACTAAGGAACAAAAGGGAGACCCCTGCATCAGACCTGGCTCTCTCCCTGTCTGCTCAGCCTATGCGAAAATCCCAATGGTGGATGATCGCATATCCACGTACCTCGACTATATACCACCTGAACACCCTACAATAGTGAGGGGACACGACCACCGGCTCTCTACACTAGACACGGAGTGAGTCAGGGTCACCTGGGATCCAGCAAACAGAAAATCACAAATAAATGTACAGCACTTATCTTGTAGAAGGCTGGGAAATAGGATCAGCATGCACACACACTCCAGGAAGTTGTATAAGCCGCACACAAATGCATTATGGGGAGGAATTTAAAGGGATGCAATCAGTCCAACTACATGACAGCTGAGAGAGGCTAACGAGACGAGGAACTGAAATTCAAAACAAATAAAACTCAAGGAGGAGGTTCTGAAAGGCTTCTGTCAGAGCTTCTCAGCTGTCTGGTTGTGACAGATAGTGGAGCAATATCAGAAAGGTGTTACCCAGCAAAAAATTGCAAAGACTTTGCATCTATCATCATCAACTGTGCATAACATCATCCGAAGATTCAGAGAATCTGGAACAATCTCTGTGCGTAAGGGTCAAGGCCGTAAAACCATACTGGATGCCCGTGATCTCCGGGCCCTTAAACGACACTGCACTACACACAGGAATGCTACTGTAAAGGAAATCACAGAATGGGCTCAGGAATACTTCCAGAAATCATTGTCAGTGAACACAATCCACCGTGCCATCCGCCGTTGCCAGCTGAAACTCCACAGTGCAAAGAAGAAGCTATTTCTAAGCAAGATCCACAAGCTCAGGCGTTTTCACTGGGCCAGAGATCATTTAAAATGGAGTGTGGCAAAATGGAAGACTGTTCTGTGATCAGACGAGTCACGATTCAAAGTTCTTTTTGGGATGCCATGTCATCCGGACCAAAGAGGACAAGGACAACCCAAGTTGTTATCAATGCTCAGTTCAGAAGCCTGCATTTCTGATGGTATGGGGTTGCATGAGTGCGTGTGGCATGGGCAGCTTGCATGGAAAGGCACCATCAATGCAGAAAAATATATTCAGGTTCTAGAACAACATATGCTCCCATCCAGACGTCATCTCTTTCAGGGAAGACCCTGCATTTTTCAACAAGATAATGCCAGACCACATTCTGCATCAATCACAACATCGTCGCTGCGTAGGAGAAGGATCCGGGTACTGAAATGGCCAGTCTGCAGTCCAGATCTTTCACCTATAGAGAACATTTGGTGCATTATAAAGAGGAAGGTGCAACAAAGAAGGCCCAAGACGATTGAACAGTTAGAGGCCTGTATTAGACAAGAATGGGAGAGCATTCCTATTTCTAAACTTGAGAAACTGGTCTCCTCGGTCCCCAGACATCTGTTGAGTGTTGTAAGAAGAAGGGGAGACGCCACACAGTGGTGAAAATGGCCTTGTCTCAACTTTTTGGGGATTTGTTGACACCATGAAATTCTGATTCAACATATTTTTCCCTTAAAATGGTACATTTTCTCAGTTTAAACTTTTGTTCCGTGATTTATGTTCTATTCTGAATAAAATATTAGAAGTTGGCACCTCCACATCATTGCATTCAGTTTTTATTCACGATTTGTATATTTTGTATAGTGTCCCAACTTTTTAGGAATCCGGTTTGTACATAGAACATATATAGCACACACCAATCACACATTGGAAACACGCAATGCACACACCAAGACATTTATGCCTAACCCTATTAAGTGTAGCACACCTAAAGGGGTTAAAGGGGTTGTCTCACATCAGCAATTGGCATTTATCATGTAGAGAAGGTTAATACAAGGCACTTACTAATGTATTGTGATTGTCCATATTGACTCTTTTCCATCACATTATACACAGCACGGATCCATGGTTAAGACCACTCTGCAATCCAGCAGCGGTGGCCGTGCTTGCACACTATAGGTAAAGGTGTTGGCCTATGCGCACTTCCAGCCTTTCCCTATAGTGTGTAAGCACGGCCACCGCTGCTGGGTTACACAGTGGTAATAACCACGGATATGTGCTGTGTATAATGTGATGGAAAGGAGGCAATATGGACAATCAGAATACATTAGTAAGTGCCTTGTATTAACTACATGATAAATGCCATTTACTGAAATGAGACAAACCCTTTAACCCCTTCAAGCATAAATGTCTGGCATGAAATTTAACAAATCGTAACCTCCTCAGATTGTACATAATCTACATTGTAACTAAAAGGGATGTCCTACCATAATGACCTATTGCCTATCTACAGGGTAGATGATAAATATTAGATTGCTGGGGTCTGACTGCTGGAACACCCACTAATCATGAAAAAAGGGGTCCTGAGACATTCAATTACATTACCACCATTCTATGTACACAAGAGTCTTGATCATGGGGGTCACAGAAGTCAGACCCCCATCAATCACACACTTATCACCTGTCATGTCATAGCTGTTGGACCTTTTCACATTCCCTATCCTTAAAGGTTTTCTTTGGGTGTAAAAAAATAAAATAAAATTTAAATTTGAAATCTGGCCCAAAATATGTGTCAAACTAAAATAGAAATGCTCGATTGTTAAATAAACTGTGTCCACAGGATCAGGGATAACTAAGTGATCCGTGGGGGTCTGAACGCTGGAGCCCACACTGATCCCCCTCCTTGATTGAGTGGCAGGTCGAGCATATGCCCTGCTCTCCATCCATTCTCTATGGGGTTGCAGGAGATGGCAGAGTACAGCACTGGATATTTCCAGTGGTATCAAAGAGAATAGATGGAGCAGCAGGGAATATGTGTGGCCTGTCACACCATCAAAAAGGGGGAACAGGACCCGTTCCTGGGATCAGTGGGGGTCGCAGAATCGGACCCCACTAATCATATAGTTATGCCATATGGTATGGAGATGATAACTTGAAAACATAGACAACCCCTTTAAATCCTCCACCAGTTCACCACCAGTATCTCTTTACATGGCAGCAGTGATGCCTGCAAATATGGAATATCATCACTACCGCCATGTAAACCATACGTGTCAATACTGGAGAATGTTACGCACTGTGCAGATTTTTTTGGGCATAAGTCCAACCCCCTTTGCAGGTCACAACCTTTAATAAAGCCTAAGCAAAAGTGCTAGAGGAGCAACGTGAGCAAAGGGCACAAACGGAGGGTCGTAACTGAAACAGAGACATTAGGATCACCTGAGGCAGGGTAATAGCGGGGATCCTGGAGCAGGGATAACTGGAGAAGAGGCAATATTAGCGGTGCATTTAGAGTGGGGGAATCTGGAACTGGGGCACTTATGGGGGTGCACCTAAAGCAGAGGCATTAGAGTCGCCTGAGGCAGTGTAATAGTGGTGATCCTGGAGAAGAGGTATTAGGGGGACAACTGGAGAAGAGGCAATACTAGGGGTTAATTTAGAATGGGGGCATTGGTGTGAATCTGGAGATGTGGCACTAATGGGGGTGCACCTAAAGCAGAGGCATTGGGGGGACCTAGGGAAGAGTCCCCCCAATGCCACTCTGAACTCTGCAGAAAGCAGCACACATACACAGATCTGAGTCTACTATAAACAAATCCCATATTTCCACCTTACAGTCTCCTACAGCTCACTACTGTCACACACCTGAGAAATTAGCCCAGCACTGCAAAATGAGTCCTTCTCTCCAGCAACCACAGTTTTCTGACAGCAGGGAGGGCAGGAGAATGGCCAGACATGTTCTCTCCTCCTTCACTGCCAGCAGCCCGGTAAGTTTAGAAGATCCTGTACAATTTACACCAGTAAGAGGCTGCATCACTCTGCGATACAGCCACCTAATGTCTACAATAATTATCTCTCCTGAGAAACAAGATAAATAATTACTCCTCCGTCTTATCTCCGGGCGCAGGAGACTGGGGGCCTACCGAGGAATCCCCCGCCTCCCCGGTGGGCCAGTCCG